>NC_080597.1:67646287-67804375 GCF_027887145.1 Ammospiza caudacuta | reverse complement strand
ATTCTTTGGTACTCTAAATTTATTGCGAACACTTCTTAAAATACCAGTCTCAGATATATTAATAGTATTTTTATAGCAATATCTCATTTTTTTTAAACCACTGTTTGTTACCTTTTTTATTATATCTGATCTCTCAGCATCAGTTTTGGTAGTGTTTTCTCAGCTGATCTGAGAAAAACTTTTTTTTACCAGAAGTATCATATTGGAAGATAAAGTGCCTTTGCTTTTTGCCACCATTTTACCTCTTCTAGGGATAAAATGTATGCTACAGAGACCCTGTTGAAAACTTTTATTAATTTAAAAGCACACATTTAAGTTGAAGAGAACCAATACATGGACCTGCATTAACATGTCTGTATTGCTTTTGTCACAATTTTCCTGGAATAATTGTGGTTTGTTTGGACTTTTTGTTGCATATACATATATATATATATATATATGTATGTGTGTGTATCTGTGTGTGTGTATATATATATATATATATAAATGTAAATGTAAAAACTATGTCCTGATATGAAATCCATCAAAATTTTATTATCTTTTTGAAATAAAAGCAATTACTGAAAATAGAAAATGGTCTAGGAAATGCAAAAATTTTTCTCCAGGGGATCTAACATAAAAGGATCTTGGAAAAACTATCCTAGGTTTTATGATTAAACCAGGTAAATGAAAAAAAAAAAATCAGCCAGGGATGTTCAGTGGTTTTACTTAAGCACACTCTTGGTTTTCACTGACTTCAAAGAATGCAGGAGGAGGGGTGAATTGTATGTACACATAAAAGGAAGCTTTAAGATACTGTCCAAGTGACGTGTACACACACCTCACCTCAGACACTAAAAATCATTAATGATTTAAAAGACAGATAATTCTAAAGACAATGAGACTAGGAAATTTTCTCAGTGGTTAAATACTTTAGGTGGATCTTTTCAAGCTTTTCTACAATAAAGAAAAAAAGTACAAAACCAAATCTAGATTTCCTTGACTGTGGTTAAGCTTTGTACTTTACCTAAATATGCCGAACAATGAAGACTTTTCTGAACCAAAAATCACATCTTCAGAGACATAACTTTAACTATGGCATGTAAATTAAGGGCTTTCTCCAGTTGTTGCTTCATATCAAAACATATTCAGCTTCTGTTTTTTTTTCCAAAGGCCAGTACCACAACTTAATTCTAGCAGACCGAGGTCACAGAGAGGTTCATTTTTTCTTACATTCTTGCACAAAATAAAAAACAAATAAAAAGGTACTGTGAGGGGTTTGCACCTTCAAATTAGGCCTTGAGTAATACAAAGTACATCAGAATTTATTTACCAGTCCACCAGTGGTGTTTATTCTTTGCAGACTTTCTTGGCACTGCAGACATTATTAGCAGAGGAAAAATACAAATATAAACCGAAAGTTTAGCATTCTTCATCATATACCTAAACTTTAATTATACACGAGGAACAAATTCTTTTCATTTGACTGAGGGATTTTTTGGTCGTTTCAAAATCCACATAACCACAGTACAGCACATCCCACAAAACCTCAAATGAATATTACTAGAAACTTTAATGAAAATAATAATTTTGCATGTACATCTCCATGCAGATGAAACATTTAGGTGTGGAAATATCTAAATTTCAATCAGATAAAATTTTACACATTAATAACAATGTGTTGTATATGTTATTGCATCCTTCCTTCCTTCCTTCCTTCCTTCCTTCCTTCCTTCCTTCCTTCCTTCCTTCCTTCCTTCCTTCCTTCCTTCCTTCCTTCACTTCCTTCCTTCCTTCCTTCTTCCTTCTTCCTTCCTTCCTTCCTTCCTTCCTTCCTTCCTTCCTTCCTTCCTTCCTTCCTTCCTTCCTTCCTTCCTTCCTTCCTTCCTTCCTTCCTTCCTTCCTTCCTTCCTTCCTTCCTTCCTTCCTTCCTTTTCTCTCTCTTTTCTTCTCTCTTTTCTTTTCTTTTCTTTTCTTTTCTTTTCTTTTCTTTTCTTTTCTTTTCTTTTCTTTTCTTTTCTTTTTCTTTTCTTTTCTTTCTTTTTCCTTTTCTTCTCTTTTCTTTTCTTTTCTTTTCTTTCTTTTCTTTTCTTTTCCTTTTCTTTTCTTCTTCTTTTCTTTTCTTTTCTTTTCTTTTCTTTTCTTTTCTTTTCTTTTCTTTTCTTTTCTTTTCTTTTCTTCTTTTCTTTTCTTTTCTTTTTTCTCTCCTCTCCTCTCCTCTCCTCTCCTCTCCTCTCCTCTCCTCTCCTCTCCTCTCCTCTCCTCTCCTCTCCTCTCCTCTCCTCTCCTCTCCTCTTTCTTTTCCTTTTTCCTTTTCCTTTTCCTTTCCTTTTCCTTTTCCTTTTCCTTTTCCTTTTCCTTTTCCCAAATATTAGAAAAAGTAAGTTCTGATGGGCTGCACTGTCATCTCCTGCCCTTGCGTACCATTCCATAAATGACTTAAATGACTTTCACACTAGAACTTAAAAATTCTGTTATCCATCTGAACTCCTCCTAGTTAGCATTCAGCAAATATGAGAAAAGCAATTACCATATGTCCCACACAGGAAAACCATAAAGGATTTATGCTTTTAACTGACTGCAGGGATGAATGCTGGATTCCCTGCCTCGGGTTTAGCAGCCAGACCCGAACACCTGGGGCTCGGGGTGCAGGAAGAATTGTGAATTATCTATGATTGAATATTATGAACACATGTGAATTAAAATGGGTGGAAACCCAGCCCAGCCAAGTCACTCTGGAGCTCGTTTTCATCCTCAAGTTTCCCTGGTGGGATCAGCACCAAGGCTCATGTGAGGTGCCACAAAAGCATCTCCACTGCCCAGGGCTCTGCACACTCGGCTGGGGTGGTCAATCTGCCCGCTGGGACAAGCAGGTCAGATCTGCAACACTTGGTATGATGACATGCAAAGTCCTGTGGACTCAATCTAGAGTTGTAGACTGTGAAGTTTCAGAGCCTTTGCTTAGTCAACTACCCAATAATCCCGTGTGTGGATCTTGTTATCCACTTCTTCCTGCTCCTCCTCCCAGTTCTCATGCCTTATTTCCCCTTCTCTTTCTGCACAAGGAGGCATGTGTAATATCCTGGAAAACTCCAGAGCCTGGGCTCTGGCTGAGGGGCCTCAGCAAGTACTGACACCTGTCATGTGCTGTAACTCTGCCTAAACTCTGCCTTACCTGGCACTGCCAAACCTTGTGGTCCATACCACAATCTAATCTCTTCTGCTCCTAATCTCAAGGTCAGGTTACAAAAAAAAAAAAAAGACAATAAAGCTTAGTACTTCTTGAAATACGAAGCACAATTGCTCAGTTTAAACTATTCAGGCAGTCTGAGACTTTTTCATTGATTAACTCCGTGTTTAACAGTAATTACTGCAAGCACTTACTAAGTTTTATTTGGCTTATTCTCCAGTAGGACTTTACCACAGTGATACCTATACCAGATAAACCAAGAAGTAAAAAGCAAATATTTTGAGCAAAAGTGTTGCTTCACATGAAAGATGCTGTTTCATTAAAAAAAAAAATTATTTGAAGCTAATGGTGACTTAATATTATTTTGTATACATGTAAGGATTCCTGCCCAAACTGTGAATATCTAGCATTTCTGAACAACAAGTTACATCTGAAAAACAGATTCAACTGTGGTTATGGTCAGAAAAGAGAATATAAAAATAGCAGTTTCCATGTGTTTGGTCATGTCTGCTTACTTTTCCAACCAAAATAAAGTTTTTTGAAATTTTTCACTCATGTAGGCAGTCCAGAGCAAATACATCTTTGGTAAAGTGTGCAAGTAACTCTTTTCTTTTAAGATAACTTTTACAGAAATGTTATGTTACTTTCCTAATACAGAGCTGCACTGATTTGAAAGCCAGGTTATCAGAGCAAGTTTGCAGAGCTGCCAAAAAAATTAGAAAAAAAAATCTAACCAAAAAACCCAACAACCCAAAAATCCCCACTCTCAGATAAGCCCCAAATACGGAAATAGGGAAAGGATTTATAGGTCCAAAAACGTCCCCTCAAATGGTCAGAAAACAATATTCTTGCATAAAACCTACAACTTTTGAATGTTGTATTTTAATTTTTAGTTAGTCTATGTGTAGGCTGAAACAGAACACAGAATTCTTTCTGACAATTTATTTCATAAAAAATGAAATTTTTGCAGCTTTCCTTCATATTGAAAACTCATTTCAAGATAAAATTTGATTGAATTGATAAAATAATATGCTTCCACTGCAAAACAGATGGGGCATGAAGACGCAGAAAAAGGCTCATGCTACATTTTGCAGCGTATGATGTGGCACCATAAAGAATTTTCCTTTCACAGATCCAGATGCAAATCTCAGTCTTGACTGCCTACAAATAGAACATCTGAATACAGAATCTGTAGGATTGTCATGGTTTGTCAAACCACCACAAGGATCCTTCCTTTTCTAATGTACCTGCTGTCCCTGGCCCTCTAGTCCTTGTGTCCTGACCTCCTCTGAGGGGAGATATACAATGGCCTCTGTAAAAGGCAGAGGCATCCTCAAGCAGCTCCCCAGAACTGGACAAATGGAGAAGCAGGACTATGGAGTTACACCTGCCCAGCACAATATCTGCGGCTAAAGAAGCTCATGGCCAGCACTTCAGCTTTCTTAAAGAACTGAGACACATCATGAATAATCCACAAGATTATGTATTAATAATAGGATTCCATATAGCAGAATATTTCCTCCATTAAGGAGCACTCCAGACCTTAAGAGACACAACAGCAATCTTCCTAAAATTTAGGAGGGATGTGAGTACAGGCCAAATATTCTCCTCAGAGTAGTCAGTGGTAAAACACTCTACTTGACTTTAATGGTGCATGATTCTGCCCTCGGCAAAAAATGTCACTCAACACATGCATGGCCAAAAGTCAAATACATCTGGTTAGCAGAATGTGGCTATTTTGGGCTCAGAATGGTGATATGATTATTTTTGTTGCTTTTTGTTTATACTTATGTCTATCTTTGGCAGGGAGTAAAACAGAAAACAAAAACTGATAAATCCATGTTTTATCAGTTGCACTGAACAAGGATTCCACACAAGGTTGTTGGCCAGTGGAATATATGTTCTCTGTTTCTCAGGTAGTACATCTCCAAGAAATTCCTATAAACTAACATTTACTCTTAGGAGAAAAACGAGGACAGCAAAAAAAAAATCAACTAAAACCCCTAGAAATAATGCTCATTCTGAAACAGAAAGCATTTTTTCCACACAAATGTGTTTTTCCTGTAATACCAAATGTTCAAAATATTTTCTTAACAGACTGTCTTTCAACTGGCTTTTGTCACCTTACTTTCATTTAGTAAGGCAGTAATTCCTAAATGGAAATTTTAACTTTTGCCACTGAGCAAAGATAACTGGGTAAAAAGTCCCACTCATATATGTTGGAAATACTTGATCAAAAATTAATTGTGAATTGCGAAAAATCTATTTTTTAAATACCCGTTTCACTCTAATCATCAATATGGGCAAAGGAGTCCAGGCTGGGAAGGAGCCTGGACATTTTTCTGTCTCACATGGCACGGGGCCACATGTGGGTCTCTGGTTTTTCGTGGAAAATGGAGGGAAACAGTTTCCGCTGTTGTCACACACTCCTGCCCTAGATGGTAGGTGGATGCATGGGAGAAAGGAACAGTTTAAATTACAGCAAAACTTTTCCTCAAGTGTTTATTTTTGAACACTTGCATGTCACGAAGGCCGGTCTCATGACTTTAAACAAAACCCAATGTCATTGCTTCCGTGAGGTTAAAATGAAGTGCAAGAGAAAAATTACAATGACTTTGTCTGCAACAGAAGGAAGGTCAGGCATCACTTTGGACTGAAGATCGTCTCCGTGGAGCAGCGCCAGCAGCTGATACTTGACCTTTAAATTCCCCAGAGCTGCCACAATTTTGAGGAAGTGGCATTTGTCAGATGGCCAGAGAGGGTGATGGAAAGGCCAGGCTGGTGGCTGGGGGCGGCCATGCGCAGGTCAGAGGAAAGGTGTTTCCTTACAGCGAAACTGTCCGTGTGGTGGGAGAATCCCAGTGAAATGGCAATGGATGGAGGCGCTGTCTGGCGATGAGGCCAAGGGGCAGGTGCAGAAAGCGGGACGCCGTGAAGGGACAGGGAGGAGAGGTCTGTTCTGGCTGCAGGTGAGATGGCAGTGGGGACTGTGAGGGAACCCTGCCGCAGGAGCCACCAGCCCCGGGGCAAGACCTGAGGGACCTGGCCCGGCCCGGCTGCTCCTCCCGAGCTTCTGAGGGATGGAGAGAGGCGGGGGGAAGGAGGGGGGAAGGAGGGAGGGATGAGGCGGGGGAAGCCCTTTCCCTGGGCTGGTTGAGGGGTGGGAGGGAAGGGAGGCAACTCCTGAGGAGGGGAGGAGAAGAAGAGGCAGAGAGGGGATGTTGTTAAACAGTTTCTTACCGTAAGAGGGAGTTGGGACCCAGATCTTTCCAGTTAATCACACAACAAACTTAGATCATCGCAATAAAAAGCTCGGCTCACTCTGCCTCCTCGAGTGACCGGCGGTGCACGGGGTCCCTCCGAGGAGCCATCTCCCCTTCTCCTCCCCGCCAGCCACCGGGGGGGCCGCCAGCACCATGCGGGCCACCCACCTCCTGCCAGCCTTGCTGCTCCACCAGCTGCTGCTGCTGCCCACCGCCATCCCCGCGGCAGGTCAGTTCTTCTATCACTTCGCTAGCGACCCCCGGCCGCCTCGCAGCCGCAGCACGGCCCCTGTCCCCCGCTCCGCCGCGGCGGGGAGGGCGCTGGGGCGGCGCGCCGGGCGCTGCCCTCAGGTCTGAGCTCGCAGGTCTGAGCCCGCAGGTGGGGCTGGCAGCGCCTCGCCCTGCGTGTCCGGGCGGGCTGGCAGCGCCGCGGAGCCGAGCGGAGCCGGCCGGGACGAGGCGCGCAGCCCTGAGGGAGGCGGGTCCCGGCCCGGGGCTGCGGAGGGGCCGCCGCTCCCAGCGCCTGCACCGTGCGGGAGTGGGCGCGGGGCTCGCTCAGGACTGGCAGAGCTGGAAAGCGGGAGAGAGGGGAAAGCAAATCGCGTCCTTGCCCAGAGGTGCTCCCTGCCGTTATCAGGATGGGACCGTGTATCCTTAATTTCCAGTGGTAGAATAAATGTTAAATAACAGAAGTTGACAAGGAATACCCAAAGCATGGGATAGTGCATTGCTGAACGGGAATGTCCTTGCTGAAGTTCAACAGCATGAACGTGCTATTTCCAGACTGAAATACTTGTAATTTCATTAGATGTTCCCGCTGAAATCCGGGAGATGGAGGGGGGGGCAAGGAACGAACAATAAGTAATCAAGTGCTGGATGCTCTTTAGCTGAATTTCTTTCCTGAAGTGTCCCCCCTGGACTGATTTTCTGAAGAGCCAACTCTGTGCTTTCTATTGGCCCTCTGGGAAGACGTTTAAGGAAAAAAGTTTGTAAAGGTTTCTACAAACCTTTCCTTCCTTCCTGCAACATTGTTAGGGTCAGACCTTTGCACAGACAGAAACAAAGGACAGGCACAATTCAGGGAAAGAATCTGCCAGGAGCAGGCAAAGCAAGGGCAGGGAACTGTGGCAGCGGGTTCTGGGGCAATGTCTGAGGGCATCAGGCACAGTATGGCATGCTCATGCCTTCCAAGTCATAACTGCTTTCTAGTTAAAGAATAAATACTTTGAAATGGAATTTCAAAGTGGAATATTTTGTGATCTGAGTGGGCAAGTCAAAAACAGACTGGCAGCATCACGTGCAGTAAAACCTGTTGTTTTCCCCCTGCAAGGAAGAATGTGGTTCTGTAGGATGCTGAACAATCTCATTACGGCTTCTGTGCTCAGTCTGCTCACTGAGGATATTGTTTTCACAGGCATTCTTTAGCAGGTGACACAGAGATACAGACACTATGATACTATACTTTTCTGAACTCCTTTTCCATGTACATGGGAATTTCCAATTTTTGGACATGCAGCTTCTCTGAAAAGTGATGACTAGAGCTGGTTAGGAATTTTCTGAGAAAATGTTTTGGGTTTCTTTGACTGGAAAATGCTGATACATCAAAACTTTTCACAAAAATAATTCCTATTAAAGAGAAACTTTCCTGGGTTTGTTTCCCTCAAATCAAATGGCAGAGAAATAGGCAGCAGGAGACCTTGCCAATAGCTTGTAATTGCCAATAGTGGTAACCTGCTGTTGAGAAACCCTCACCTGTGACAGAAGCTCATCAACTGATGGGCTAGTTAAGAAAAAAAAAAAGAGCAAAATAAACACTGCAGACATAATCACACACACACTTTATTCCTTGGGCCAAAAGTACTCAACCAGTCCACAGTCAAGCTCATAATAAGCTAGGTCATGCTTTGTTTTCCTGGTAAGTCAGGGTGCTTTTCTTCAGTGAGAGTCCTTGTTGTCTCTGACCGTAGGCTCTTAGTGCTGGTCTGTGGTTTACCAACTTCAATGAATGTTGGATCTACTTAATATTTTGTGAGGGAGACTGAGACACCTTCTGTACTGCCTGTATCAGTACTGGGCTGATGAATAGGGTGGTGCCTTAACCAATGGCCTCTCCAGTTTGGGGGTGAATGGTTCACCTGGATGAGAAGAAAAATCAGATTTCCAAAACTTCATAGTTTTTAGAGTAGGACTTGTTTTCTGACCTGCTCTCGTGGTGACAGTATCTTGACAGCACTGCCTTTCTTAATTTTCCTCTCCCATCTTCCTTAATATTAATTAATCCTGTTGTTTGCCTTATTGACAAGAAAGATGACTCTTAGCACACAGTGCCATATTGCTTGCCTTGTTTTTGAAAGCACATGGTCTTCAAAAAGAATGTCTGTATATTTACATGTAGGCATGGGAAAGTTGTGCTACTTCTTTATGAAAATACAAATTTCTGGTCAATTTCTGTAAATGATTGCCTTGTAAACATATATATTGTCTTTGTTTGGGATGTTGGATCCTTTTTACTGGGATGTATTTAGGAAAGATTAGGATTTGCCTATATATGATTATTTTTGGATATGAAAAACAAGCTAAATGATGAAAATAGAATTAAAACACAAGAAGTCTTTTTTTAATGCACATCCATACTTCTAGTGCTGTTCTGTCAAATCTGATTTCAAATGTACATAAGGGTGAATTTAGTTTCTTCTGTGAATGAATATTCTGGGTTTGTAATCTCATGCCCTAAGTTCTATGGAAAGACAATGTCCTGTGTAACAGAAGTTGCTGACTAATGCAGTTGGGTTATATTAAGGGGTAAAGAAAAAGGAGGGTGAAGAAAACACAAGAAATTTAAATGTCAGCAAGCTGTCTATGCTATCACTTTCTGAGTTCCTTTTTAATATATAAAAGATAAGACTGTGATTGATGAGAGATAAATGTGCATGGTTCCTACAGACTGCTTGCCTAGTCATTATCAATATCCTGTAAGTCTCTGTCACTTGCACAAAGAAATTAATCTGTAGTTAATAACTTCATCAAGGAGTTTTCTTTCTTGATCAAATGCTCTTATTATTCAGTATTCTTGGGAAGAATCTCTTTAATAATGTTCATTTAGTGAAACTAAAAATGACTCTTTAATCAAAGCAACAAGTAGATTGGCATGTTGCAAAAGAGTGAATGTTAAAGATTTATTTAAATTAAAGATACATTTTTCTGTGAGAAGACTGTCAGCCAAGTGTGTTTATTCAAATTTATTTAAAGCACATTCTGTAGTTTGGATGATCTGAAGAAGTTGCTAATGAAGATGTGGGAGTTGCTCTTAGTTCCTATATATATTATCACTTAAAGAAAAAAAAAATCAAATCCCATAGCCATAATCAATTTTTGAGTGTTGTGTATTCCTGTGGTCTGCATAGCTAAGTATATTTTTAAAAATTAATGTGATTTATACTTTCCCATCCCAGCTGTAGATAATCATTATACTATATACTGTCAACAAAGTGCAATGATACTGTGCCAGTTGGAAGAGTGTATTCCTTCTGTTTAATGGAATCCTTTTGGTACTCAGTGCCAGGGGCTGCTTGTTTTGCTCTCACATGTAATACAGCTCTTACCCTGCTTAACAGATTTTCTGTTTCTATTAATGCCATTTTCATAACCAACATAGCAGGAGAATATAGAGTTGAAAGACATGAGATTAAAATGTTGCGTAAAACTCTGGAAAATTGACCACTGAAGTCAAGGAAAGGAAAGCCTCTTATTGGAGGAGCTCATCTGTCATTATTGTAATACTTCAACTGAGGCCAGGGTTGGAAGGGAAATGTGCAGTCTCCCTCAGAGAGCAGAATATCTCCCTTTTGGATCTTTATGCTGAACATTAGTTTGCCACTTATGCATTTCAGACTTTTCCAAGGAGGTTTAAAACCAGGATAACTGGGCCTCTTTTTGAGTAAAAGCATGATGTGGAACAAAAAAGCATCACCCTGGATGTTTGCAATTACTTGTACTGGATGAGTATGGAATTTCACTTTCTCCCCATCAGCACTAAGATGGGCTGGAATGGCAGGGACTGGAAGGCAGCACAGAGGTGACAATGGATTGATCATGGGGGTGAGAAAGGATTGCTCTCCATGCTTACTTGGGAAGCAAGGATAGTAGGACAACTGCCATAATGCAGGCAACATTTGAGCCTTGCTGGGCAAAGTATGGCAGCTAAAAACCCTGGGAAGAAGGGGTGGGGACATGCTCCCTGTTACCCCATCTTCTCCTGTCAGCTTTTGTGGCAGCGCCCAGAGGGTTTAGAGCTGTTCCCGAATGTGGTTAGTACCTCCATGCAAAGCAGCACTGTGGTGAAGCAGAGCTGGGAACATGCTCCAGATTAGTCAAACGTGTTGGCAAAATGTAGCTGTAGTTTTCAGTGGCTTGTGGGCCTCCACCCATGTGCTGTCTGGTGAGCCCAGCCGTGCCTGGCAGTGCTCGGTGCTGCTGGCCCAGCTGGGACTGGCTGCTCCCTCTGTCCCCCCTCAGCTCCAGCTTCTCCTATGACTCGCTGCCTTGGCCAGCAGCACTATTTTCATGTATACAACATGAAGCAAGGCTCTCATCACTCCTCACAGGGGCTGCTTTGCTGCTCTCAGCCATCTGGCATTCTTTGTTTTGCCCAGTGCCTGCCCTGCCTGCTTGTGCTTTTCTCCTTACCCCTTGCTGCATGCCCGGAATTCCGGTTGACTGGGACACCATCATAGGGTTTCCCAGTCCCACAACATGCTGGGTGCCTCAAAGGAGACACCAAGTGCTTGTAAAGATTGTGGAATGCAGTGGAAAATGGTGGGGATTTAATACATGTGCACAATGTGCAAGAGAGCAAATCTTACCAGGGAAAATCCTCTCAGTCATTTAGCCAGAGGTTAGATACAGTAAGTCAGAGTACAAACTGCTGCACATTTGTTACTGCCAGTGGGTTCCAGCATCCTGCTGAGCAGATAACCTTTTCTTGGAAGGAAAAGATCTGTCCATTTGCAGCTACCATCCAATTTTAGAACACACTATCAGTCGTTAGCATT
Organism: Ammospiza caudacuta; assembly: GCF_027887145.1. NCBI lineage: Eukaryota > Metazoa > Chordata > Aves > Passeriformes > Passerellidae > Ammospiza > Ammospiza caudacuta. The sequence goes on along the minus strand of NC_080597.1, from coordinate 67,792,892 downwards.
ACCCTTAGCTCCTTGAGTTTCCATGCTGACCATAGGAGTGGATTCCAAAGGCAGGACTTAGCATGAACATGAAGTTGGGTTCCCAGTTACCTGGCAGGCTTTGCAGTTGCTAATAAGGGGGTGTGGGTGTGTGGTGTGAGTTGCAATGTAAAGCCAAAAAGAAATATCTTTTTGCATTTCCTGAATCTGCTCAACAACTAGACTGAGAGCCAATGTAGAAATACGGAAACCATTATCTATTATATATAGATATTGTATGGATAGTTATATATATTTCAAACTACTTTCTAAAAATTGTGTGGTTTTTTTCCCCATAAGGCTCTTGTGCCAAGAAAATAAATGTCAGAAGTTAAAATATTCACATCATCCTCCAGGTACTTCTGAGAAACTGTTTAGTTTTGACAAGCTAGAGATGCCTCCTTGGACAGCTGCTTTTATTTTGGTGACTTTCCATCTCTACAGCTGACTGCAGATTTTCTGGGTATGCTTGATAAACTTCTTTTACGCCAAATTATTGTCTTACATAAATAACTGCATTAAACTTAATCTGGCATTTTAAGCCTATCCAATCTACAAAGTTGTTTTCTTGGGCACAGCTCAGATTGCTCCAGTTTCTCATGTTGGTCTGCCTTTCTTCCCTTATTTTTCCTTTTCCCTCAAATGAGAAGTCATTTGGAAAAGGTGTTCACTGTTTGCATTCTAGCCAGGAATCTGGATATTTATGATACTGAAACAGGCAGAAGGAAAAGTCAAAGTAAATGAAAGTAAGTTAAAAGTGTTGAGCACTAATTCTTTTTGTCAGAGTGATTCTGTTATGACTTGATTTGAGACAAAATTGCCTTGAATGTATTTATTGAAGAAGTGCTTTTGAATGGTTTGCACAGATTACAATCCTGTGATGACCCTATTTATGATGTTAGGATTAACATTCATCTTTAACATCCTTTCTTTTATTTCTGTGACCACACCGTTAACTTAAGCACGTTGTATCCAAAAGCATTTAGTAACACCTACTTTCACCATCTGGTGAAGATTTGGTTTGTTTATTTTTTCTTTCTTTCTTGATGAAGCCAGTATATTTACACTATCATACTGAGGAACACACCAGAATACAGTTTACCCCAATGTTTTATATCATTTAAGAAGCATTGTCTTGGAAAAACTTTATTAAAGCTATCCTTTCTATCATATTTTATAGACAAGTTAAACACCTCACTGTATTTGCATACTGGTTTCAACCCATGTATGATGAGAACTGTTGCTTTTTTTCAAACCCCACTCACTGATTTTTTTTTTGTTACACAAGTTCTGCCAAATTCTGTTTTATGTACATAAACATACTTTGTTTTTAATTTTCTTATTAAATCATCAATGTTTACACTGGGATAAGCATTCTGCTTTGATATATCTGACACTTTGATAATACATTGTTTTGCAGATTTTTGCTTTGCATTTTTTTTTCCCATTCAGAAACTTATGGATATAAATTACCATGCATTTTTTGTCCATTATACTGTCCCCTGAAAAAATGTTTGATATGTTTACTGTATTGAACTGTGCTTTCCTACATTTATTTCAGGTGTGTTTAAAGTTGAGGATTTTTTTTTTAATTAAAGATCTTTGATATGATGGTAGATTTCTGATTTCCCCCCACCCTGTGCCCAAGTTTTAAATCACATGATATTCCTCTCATAATTTTTTTTCCTAGCTCATTGGGAAAATCCAGTTTTCTTTATCTTGCAGTGATGATTATGATAAAAATTAAATTAATAACTAATCTCATTTTAGCATTCTGACCTGGTTATCAATTATAACATAAATAAGTCAATCTCTAATTAGTCCATCTGTTAACTTCTCAAGGTCAAGTGGCTTAATTTCATTGCAAACATGATGCAAAATATTAAACAGAGATCTAATATTCCAGTTGATACTAAAAACAGCACCTATGTCTGTTTTATATTTCTGATGTAATTGTGTCACTTTATATGACCATTTTTCTTCACTGGAATATATTTTGAATAATCAGCTTCTCTGTGCTTCCTGCACAGCATGTGGATAATTTCCCTATTTTAAATATTTCTCCTCATGTCATGTTGTTTTATCTTTCATTCTCCATTTGCAAGGACTGCAGTTGATTCCTGCAGTTCTCTGACAGCATCTGCTAGTCTAAGAAATTCAGGTATCTTAATTATCTTCATTTATTTTCCCATAGATTTAGTTTATTTCCAACATCTGACAAACAACAGTGATGATTTTAGGTGAGTGTTTATATTTCTTAAAAACTGGAAGTTATAAAAGGTCCCCGCACAGGTGAAAGTTTAGCTCAAAAAAGCAAATAAATATTAAAATGCTCAAGTTCTGCAAGTCTAAATAAACAGAAAAGGGAAATAAAACTCAATCACAAAGAACCAAGTTTTCATTAAGAACCTCAATTAAAACATAAACATTAATTTAAATGTATTTATCTTCCCATTTGGAAAACCTGTTGTTAAGTTTGGATGGTTTTGTTGTGTATAACAAAGTGGGATGTAAAATTAAAAAGAAACAAGAGGAATAAGTTTTCTTACATAATCAGGAAACTTCAAGATGTGTTTCTTTAAGAAAGTACCAACTTTTGCATAGACTAGAGGGAAATTTGAAAACCCTGGAGCTGACATGCTGAGTGCATCATAACTGATATTTAATAAAAGATTTCTAGAGCCTGCAACATGTCCATAGAAGTAGAAATTTTTCCAGGGGAAGCAGCCAGTATGCTCCAGTTGTGCTCTGTAATACCATAACTTTGCAGCCTAAAATGTACATCTTTATTAGAAAAAGCTGGAGTGGTGGAGGAAGGAGAAAGGGATTACCCATGAAGCAGATAAATTCAAGTAATCTCTTTGTAAAAAAAAGTAACACAAGTAATGTTTTGATCTCATTGTAATGAACAAAGATGATCTTTGGGCCTCATGACACCCTGTGTGCTATTTTGATTACCACAAAAGTGGTATTGTATTTGCTGTCGCAGGTTTTTTACTACTACATAGATAATGCAAAACCAAATACTTTTTGTGATCATACTAAGACCTGAGGGTGTAAAATGTGAGTTGCTTAGGTGTTTGAACTCTAAAAAACCTGGAACTACTGAATTTCTATACTCTCATATAGCTTAGTATCAGAACAGTTTTGTTCTGCAAGGTGTAAATTGGAATTTGAGACACAGAACATAATCAGGTGGTTACAGAACTGAGTGATGTGGTGCTTTGGGAAACCAGAGCCCTTTTTTGGTGTGGGACACATGGCCAGAAGGGAAAAAGCTATACTGCTGACATTTTTCTGTCAGCCCAGTGATTACAGAATACCTGGAGAGAAAGAGACATCAAAACACAAGCACCTTTGCTGATTCAAACCAGTTTCTCTTGTTAATCAAGAAACTTTCTTTCCTTGTCATTGCATACTGTGGCCTCCATTGCTCACAGTTCTCTAGGTTACTGGTTCTGTTTTGTATAAAGATAATTAAAATTACAGTGAAGCAGGTTCTAGAACACAGGCACTGGAACTTGCTGGTGAGTTTTCTTACAAAAATGCTGTAAAATGCCAGTTTTCTTTATCTCTGATTATTGAGACTATTTGACATGGACTGGAACTGCTCCAAGAAAAGGTATTGTTGGAAATCTTTCCTCCAGGTGCCCCATAGCAGTCTCAGTCAATGATTCTTATCTGAGAAGACTGTTCAGAAACTTCATTTGAAAATCTTATTAAGGGAACTGAAAGGTGAGTTCTTGTAGCTCCAAGGTAAATGTCTTTCCCTGTGAGGTACGTCTTAAGTAAATATTTAAAGTCTTTTATGAAAATGGAACACCAGCAGGGAGACTGGAAATCCCATATGAGGTTATGGAGCACTTGTCCAGTGCTGCATCCTACTAGAGCAGATGTGTAATTTCCAATTTCCTTGGGCACTGACTGAGCTTATCTCTTTTCTGTTCAACTTCATGTTAAGAAACACGAAAAAGGCACCATCCTCACCATTTTAAGATTTTTTTAAGTTGACTGGAGAAATATTTTTGGTTAGTGGTTGTTTCTGTTGAAGAAAAAAATGTTGGTTCATATTTGACTGGATTCCTTTGTGTTTGAATCAGCTGCTAATATTTTCAAATTTAAGTGGAATGTCAGACTTCCCTGGTAATGTGATATGAAACTACAGAAAACATCAGAGGACATGGCCCACAAAATGAGAAGAAATCCTGATTAATCAAAGTTTAAAAAATTGAAATGAATGGCAATCACCAATTAGTTGCATTGTATGCATGCTGCATACTAACCTTTAATGTGGGGCATGCCTAAGACACTGTTTGAGTTAACTTTTTATTAATAAAGGCACCTAATTTGACACAAAAAGAATATTGTTTTCATATATTTTGTTAGGAGAATTGTTAAAGTAGTGCTTTGCATTATTCTGATGTTTCTAACAGTCACACCACAGATGCACTTGGCCCTTTGCCTCTTGGATTATAGGCAAGACATAGAATGTTGTTGTTTGAAAGCTAAACTAAATCAGGCTGTTATGAATTGCTAAATGCAAGATCAAACCCATAATCCTCTTTGGACAACTGCTAGGAAAAGAAGGACAAAAAGAAAAAGCAGAACTCTGCACCATATTTTTCAGGCAGAACAGAATTTCTTGATTGTTTAAATCATATTCTTGCATGCTGGCTGGTGAGTTTAAGAAGCTGTTATCTTGGGAATTAAGATAATGACACTTATCAGTAGATGGGAAATGTTAGTATCAGGAACTGAAAGAAAACACTTTTTGATATTTCTCTACAGATTCTTACCACCACTTGACATAAAAGTCTTGACTGAGACAACATAAAAACTAACAAGTATGTCTTGGAAGATAATAGATTGAGAAATGCATCACAAAAGCTTTATGGAAGATTTGTTTTTCTGTGGTTGACTTAAGGGGTAAATGCAATTCTTTTTGAAGCACTTTGTTTCTATCACAGGTATAACAAAACAAAGAAAAAAAACAAACAGCTTCAATGTAGACACAACCATTTCCAGTAACAGGTTCAGGATCCTTAAGATGAGAACATTACCATAACATTTCTCTAAGCAGTGATTCATTTTGGGTGCATGTGCACTGCACATATAGAAGGCTGAAAATGCTTAAGAGAGCTGATAGGAGTCCCTAACACAACACCAAAATTATTAGCATTGGATTTTTTTATCAAAAGCATCTTCATATGATAATAATAGTTATATTTAAAGATAAATCAGTTATTTTCTTAACTTTTCTGTGATTGGGATTAAAATTGTGAGTTGTTAGATGCTGCGGAGTGGCATGGTTTACTTTCATCAGTTCAAAATGAAAGGAGGATGAGGGAAAGATTATTTTATAGGAATATTATAGCAGAGTTATTCTGCTCCTTTGTTTTTCTTCTTTTTTTAAAAGCTGAAAATTGATGAGGTCTAATGTAGATGTCTTTGTGATACTTCTAGATGTTTTAGGGATAACTCACCACTGAGAGGTGTGATTTAGCTGAATCCAATGCAAATGTGAACTCAGTGATCAGGATGGAAGTTCTGCAAAGGGAACACTCCTAAGGTCTCTTTGGGTTTCCATTACATGGGTCTGGCAGTGACTCCTGTAGAGCCTCAGCTATTGCTATTTGCATTTATTCTGGGCTTCTGCAGAGTGCACCAAGCAAAACTTTACTGGCCTAAGTGCACTCTGCATGTGCCTGAGGATCTGTTCAGAGCACTGGGCTGAGGTTATTGGAAAACCTCTGGTGAAATTTAATAAATTGAACCTGAGCATTTGTGTTCTATTATTGTTGCAGAGTCTGTAGAGAAAAATGAAAGGACAGCTGTGAATACAGTTACATGGGAAGAAGTTACGGAAAATAATATTATCTACTCTGTAAACTAAGGAGGAATTTATTCACCTAACCTTACGTGGATAAGCCATCTAATCCAAAAAGATCATCTGGGATCACTGAGTGAAATAGGAGAAATAGATCCACAGGGCAATTTATTCTCTCTATGTTACTCATCTGACAGAATAGGGACAGTTATCGCCAGATGTGCTCATCTGTCTTCAGAGACAATGGAATAGCCTTCACTGGTAGACTGGTTTTCATGGAATGTAAAGCAAAAATATAAATAAATATTGGGAAAATTCTGGAATTTTCTTGCAGATATCAAAGACCTTTCCACTTGCACTTTAGCCAAACATCTTTAGCCAATCTTCCTCCCTCCATTCGATACCTCTGCCTCTGGGCTTTTCAATAGAGACATGGAAACGAGATCATTGTGTTCATTTTTGCAGGAATCTTTGCAACACTACAGACTATTTCCATGCTATGGCCTCTGTCTGACCTTATAATCTTTTCTGTGAGCTACAATTCTAGATCAGTCACACTTATACTGGACACAACATTCACACTGAGACTTCACTGGAGCAGTGAGATGATTATTTTGTGTTACTTCCAGAATCCAATTTTTTCACAATTTGTGATAAGTGTATTGTTTTAAGAACTGCTTTTTGCATTCAGCAAGTGATGTTCTTTTTCACTTGAGCTTCTCATGGAAATATTTACAAGATCTCAGGTAATTATTTGGCATATTTTGCAGGTTCTGAAAAAAATTTACAAAGCATGAGAACTTTTCCTTTTACCCTTTTACAGCATTGTGCAAGTCTTATTTGAAACTGGTTTTGCTATATTTCCTACTATTTTGGTTTTTAAAATGGAAGTCATTGTCTAAAATAATCAATTCTTCTGCAGTATATACTTATACCCTATTTTTGTGAGATTGTCTATGCTTTAGGTTCTGAAGATAATTCCTAGAAAATATTATTCGTATCTAATGCCATCCTTAATCTCAGCATTCTTCTTAAGAATATTTTTTGTGGTTTTTTTTCTTCTTATTCTTTGTTTCTTTTTTTTAGAGGGCAAAGGCAAAAAGAGAAATCCTCTTCATGACTTCAAAAAAACAGGAGAGTTGATGCTCATTAAAGTAAACAAAACACTGGAAGTAAAAACGAAGCTGTTAAATACCACAGAGCAATGTGCAAAGAGATGCAGCAGGAACAAGGGCCTTTCCTTCACTTGCAAGTAAGTTATGTATCTCTTTTGTTTGTTTTTTTTTCCCTAAGGAAACAGGTATAACAGGCTTTGACCAAAGATCTCTCTGTGATTGTCATCAATGGTAGCTTGTACTGAGAACAACCTAGATTGTGATTTTTGATTTCAGTGACCTTGCTCTACCTGTCCAGAGAGTGTCAGTCTGAGGCTTTATCTGAGTTGTCTGTCTTCTTAGCTTGTCCAATCAGTAATCTTTTCCATAACATAGCTGACAAAATGTACTCATGTTAAGATGCTGATCACTTGGGCTGCAATGTAGCATTAGGTGAACATTTCTGAGATTTTCAGGTTTCTTATAAAGTAGTTATTGTCACGCATCATAGCTGAAGTGTTTCAGCACCACTTCAGACCATATTCTGTCTTCATTCTTTGCACATTACTCCTGCTGAAATCAATGAGACCCTCACACATGGAGCCCAGATACATGCCCTGCAGAAGTTCACTGGCAAGTACTGTGAATCTGATACAATGGAATCAAACCTGGGCTGTGGATGGCTATCCTTCAGCATCTGCTGTCTCTTAGAAACATATCATGCAGCTGATCACTTGTCTGCCTTTTACACACTCTCCACTATTTTTTGGAACAAATCAATATCATTTTTCTGACATATTAGACCTACATGATCCCCTGGCCTCTCTTAGTCTAGACCTTTAGCAGTCAATGAAAGGAATTGCAGAAGATCTTGGAGAGAGTGGATGACCTCTGTACTGGTGAGTACTGGGCTAAACGTGAGCCTGAACTTGAAATATAAAACAATTTTGACAATTGGCACAAATGGAAGCTAGATGAAATAAGACAACAAATATTCTTCCTTGGCAGAGAAGGTTCTCAACTGTGATTAAATCCTCCAGTAAACCTGTAATACCATTGTTGCAAGATCTCATTTGTATCATTCTGTACTCTGTTTATATGTGTAAATAATGAGCAGAGGTAACTTTTTTCAGATAGAAAATATTTTCCAGGCACTAACACTTTTCACCTGGTACACCTGGAGGCCCTATTGGCAGGGCTTCCACTGATGTCATTGCCAAAAGGATCAGGTTGTATTCAATACAGCAAAACATCCTTGAGTTCTGATGAGCAGCAGCAAGAAGTATTACAAAATTAAGTATCACAGTATAAAGCAAATTCTGAATAACTCCAAGAAAACAACAATTTTATATTCTAGCATCAGTTTAGGAAAACTGTCTCAAGCCAATTGTAGTTGCTCCAGATGCTATCTTTTGTGTTCTGAAAATAAAGAGCAAGTTAATATATGTGTCTAGTCTCTTTTACAATACAATTAATTTAGAGTCTCTCAGAATTTTTAAAATGTTTTCATGTTTTGTAGCTTTTTTTTTTTTTTACAAAGTGTCTGATGGATATCTCAGGGGGCAATTTCTCCCTTAATGAATCAATGCAACAACATAAAGGAGACATGAGGGACTTTGAGAGTACAGCTTGGAAAAGCCCTGCTCGCAGATAACAGAATGGCAATCTGTCATGCAATTATGTTACACTGAGTCTGGAGAAGAATTGCAGATCCTGATGACTTACTCTCTGAATTCCTGCTTTCCCTGGTGGGCTTTTAGCAGGGAAGGTGCTAAAAACCTGCTTTAGCAGAAGAGATGTAGGTGATGAGGTCTTGCCTGTGCTACCATTATGCACAGAGTGCATGGGATTTTCTTTACAGGGATTTCAGAACATTCTTGTGGTTTCCCTTTTGGCCCCATATGGATCCTTTTGCAGTGTGAACTGTTCTTTGATGCTACTGTAAACACATATTTTGCATGTGTTCCCTTTTAAAGGATCCAGTGTTTACTAATGTTTCCCCTTTATTTCTAGGATCCCAGTCTTTAACTTTATACCAGTACATGGTTATTACAAGGTGAAATTTGTTGCCAACTTAAATGAAAACCAATTAGCTTCCTGCCTGCTGTGGGAGCATTCTAAAATAAGAAGTAACACAAAATGACATTTTAAATGCTTGAAATATGAGACTTGAAACTTCCTATGTTTATTGACATTTTCATGGCTTGATTCTTATACTCCACATCTACACCACAGTTCTCCATCACTTGGGTCACAGCACTCATGTTTTATTTTCTGTGTGTAAGCTTTATGTAAGAATTAAAAATGGAACTGCTTTGTAACATAATTGGGACAGTAGTATTGGGAGCAACAACATCTGTGTCTGTGCACTGTGAGGTACACAAGCAGGAACAGTGTTAAGTTTCTTTTTTGCCAGAAAGTGGTAAAAGTAGCAGATTTCAGGCGCTACAGTCTTGTAAAGGTTCAGGTACTCCTTATTTTCTGGAGGAGGGGAGAAATTAAGACAACTTGCCATTTCTTCTTTATAAGTTTCTGTGTCACATGTAAGTAAATTTTGAGTATTTTATTGTTTAATCATTAATCCTTGATGATTTTAACTCTAACACTTTTTGTTGAAGCTAATATATGTAACTTTTGAGAACAGATACTTACTCTATTCCCTTTGCTGTCATGCTTACACAGATATTGTTCATTTCCAGCTGAGTTACCAGATCCTTATCTAGACTTGTTTCTTTTTCATAACATTATTCCTAAAATCCTCCATCAAAGAACTCCTGAGATTCACTTATACTGTGTTTTTGACTTCATAAATCTCTGAGCCTTTTTTTCTGCCTTCCCTATCAGTTTTCTCAAGCTGCTGCTGAACTGTTCTATTCCTTTGTTTCACCACCTTAGCAGTGAAGCTCCCTCTGTTTTCCTACAGTCATCCTTTAGGTTTTTCCCAAAACCTATGCCCTATGGATGAAACCTAAGCCCTATGGATGAAAAAAAATCACTACAGTTACTCTTTTATTTACTATACAGGTGACTTTTGCAGGTGTGTCCATTCCTTAGCTGCAAAGTTGTCACTGTCTTGTCCTTTGTTATCTGGTTATCTGCTTGGAGTGTCTGTATTTACCCAGGAAGGGATTTCAGTATAGACAACAGAATTTCAGCACCTGCAAGAAAATCTACATACTACCTCAGCACAAAGAGAAACCAAAAAACAAAAAAAATTGTTGTGATCGGCAGTATCAGTAGAAGAAAGTCCAAGAATTCGCTCAAATATGTTGACTTTGGAGGTATAAAAACCCTCCAGATTTGGGTCCAAGAAAAGATTGTTGCAAACTTTTATGTGCAGAACTGGTTGAAGCCAAACTGGAAAGAAACCAAACGGCAACTGAAAGGCAAAAACTGGAAGAATAGTTTGTAAACAGTGCATTCTGCATTCCCTCTTTAGGAGGGAGGAGCGGAAAAGAGAATGTAATTGGAAAGGCAGGAAAGGTCAAGGATATTTTTGTGAGTGATGGAGTTAGAGGCATTTGGATATGCTCGAATTTGAGAATCAGCCAGAAGAGAACAGAAGGCTGCACAAGGGCAGAGGGATGAAGGTTAGCAGGTTGGAAACATTTGGAGTCAACAGAGTAGAGAGAGCAGTTGGATGAAAAATCTGTTTGGTGATGGAAACGATAATGAAGAAGATGTTTGAAAGAGAGAAGACTGGGGAGATTGGATAGGACCTTGTAGCATTTTCAACTGAAGCCAGCAAGATCTCACACAGAAAGCTTGTATGGTGAATTAAATGAAGATCAAGGAACTTTTTGTTGAAGGATGCAGTGCTGAAGAATATGGCATAGCCGAAGTATGGATGAAGTGTAAAAAATCTGTGACTCTTGGATATTATCAAGTAGTGTTAAAATGCCTTCTCAGATCAGAATAAAATATCTCAGAAGGTATGGGATGAGTGACAAAAATGTAGAATTTATGGTAGACTAGAGGAAATAATGTCAGTTATTTTTTATTTTGTTCAAATGAAAAATTAAGGAAAAAAGTTGCCCCCTCCAAGGCGGTTAATTGTGGTTTTAATATCCTTTGAAATATTTTACCTCTAGTTAAAGACTATCCTTTCAAAACTGTTTTAGGAGAAAACGGTCAGCATTTTTAATTTCAAGTATTGAAATAAAGTGTTTTTACTCTGTGGTTTTGTTTGTCTTTCTTGCCCTCCCCCATATCTAGTCAATTAGGCACATATTGTATTCACTCCTGGAAAGCAGTTTGATAAAAAGAAAAAAAAAAAAAGAAAACAAAAGTGAGCAAGAAAAATTCTAGGTACCCTATCACAGTTTATTTGTTAAATAAAAATACAAATAAAAATAATCTTGTTTTTAAACAGCTCTGTTGTTCTAGGCAAGAAACAGATTCCTTATGTTGAATTTTCCTCAATCCATCAGTGTGAGATACTTTAACTATTTCAGAGGCATATTGTAAGGACAGCAAAGATAATGTTTGAGTCTTCACAGTTTTGGTTTTTTTCCCAGGGAGCAGCGTAACTGAGGACACAAATGCTGTCTCAGTCACATTTATCTAAGTTTTAAAATAAAGATCTTTAATGACAAGGGAACTCTTAGATTAGTGTGACAACCAAACTGGTATTTAATGTAATGACCACATCAATTTAATTTCTTTGTTTCTTTGCTCTTGTCAGCACAGTTGTGGGTTTAAATAGTAATTTGGACTGTTTCTCTGACTTTCCCAGTAAAAATAAATCTGATGTCATTGCATGCTCCTTGGCAGGCCATGTGTCATTATTATAAACCACACAGAGATTTTTTTCTCATCCAGATTTTCTTTGCAGGGCCTTTGCTTATGACAGAGTTACAAAACGGTGCCATTGGTTATCCTTCAACAGCTTGACAAATGGTGTGAGAAAGAAGCAAGACCATGCGTTTGATCTGTATGAAAAGAAGGGTAACTGATTTATTTACTGATTTTGTTTTCCCAGCTAGGGAGGGGAAAAAAAACCCCTGAGGTCAGTCAGTGATTTTTTGGCTGTAGGAACATCCTAGGCATGGATGCTTTCATGCATTTTGAAAGCTGCATCCTACAGTTTTATTTACACATATCCTGAGTTTGCTGTCATGCAAACTTGTCTATATACTTGCTGTTGGTACCAGTTTTCAAATCTATATATTTTCCTACTGTCATACATACTAGTTTCAGTTTTCTACTTCAGTTTGCTACTGAGCAGCTCAGTATGAGCTGGTATGAGTTACCATTTATTAGTTAATACTGCTCTTATGTACTAATGAGTAAAATACATAAGTCCTCAGACATGGAGTTTTTTTCCATCAGATACATTGGAAACTTTTCCAGAATTTTTTGGTGGTCAGATAGTGATCAATATTTGGGAAAAAAAAAAAAGATAGGCATCTATGTCAACAAATAAACAGTATTTTTAAGATTTAGGAAGGTAAATGGTAATAATTATTTTATGTGAAAGCAGAAGATGAGCTTTAGTTTTTCATACATAAACCAAATCCCTCATTTTCTTCTCTTTTATTTCAATAGATTATGTCAGAAATTGTATCATTGGAAAAGGAGCAGACTATAAAGGAACAATATCTGTTACCAAAAGTGGTATCCAGTGTCAGGCCTGGAATTCAATGATCCCCCATGAGCACAGGTAAGAGTTCAGGAGCAGAGACAATGGGAATAGTGCTCAGACAGCTTCCATAAAGCATAAGAATTTATGGGAAAACTAACATTAGAAAACAAAATCTCCTAGGTATATTCTTGCCTTTCTCCAAGAGATGCCATTCTCCAGATCCCAGAGAATCCCTATCTTGGACTTTCTCCAAAAAGTTCTCTCCTAATGCCAGCCTGTGTGTCTGTATCTCTTTTTTTCCTGTGTTGTTTTTTTTTTTTTTTAAGCTGTTTATATCCTTTTGATCTCTTAGCTACTGGCAGAAACAAAACATCTGCGTTATTTCAGCCCAGGGTCTGGAAGTTCATCACTGTCTACTAATCAACTCCCAAGGAATAAGCAATTTTGAAAACCACTTTATTAGGAAGCAGGGGATAGTAGATCACCTATTTGCTTAGTGTATTGTTAGTATATTTTGCATAGTTACTGTCAATTCTCTGTTATTTATGAAATATGTTAAACTCTATGAAGCACTTAGGCCAGGCAAAAATCCATGGAAAGGACTGAAGAGGTTTTTCAAATCCTTCCTTTCAGATTATACAAGCTAAACACTGAGGGAGCATGTACAGGACTTATCTTTTCAGAGTAGGATCTGGTACAGTGAGAAACTGAGGCCAAACTTACACCTTGAGAGTAAATCCAGTTGAACTCTATTGGCTAAGGAAAAAGAGAAGAAAGCCAAAACCTGAAGCCAGCAAGAGTAATGGTAAAAACAGACTCATCCCCAGCAAATGTTCCCGGAAACCAGTTAAAGGACTACAAAATACTGGTGTACTCTTGAACCACTCCTCTTTAAACTCTTTTGTACTGGCTTTAACCATGTAGATAATAAAACTTTAAGAGACAAAACCAAAATGTCCTTTCACCCATAAGTTTGCTATCCACATTGCCGCCTTTTGCTCCAGACTCCCAGGGTCAGCAGTTTGTTTAGGAGGAGCCAAACTGGAGATGGCTGCTGAGGAACTGGGCTGTGCACTGCTCAGTCCTGTCCTGACCAAATCAATCCAGTGTGCAAGAGGATATCTTGGAACAACATTAAAAGGCAAAGGATAGTTGAATTCTGTCCTCTTATGATGTGTTACAAAGCTGAGCCTCAGGCTTAGACTTACTGGACTTGGCTCTTACAGTATAGACAGCAGTGTCTGCTCCTCAGTTTGGGACCAGACCTGTTCTTAACTGGGAGCAAACCATAAATACCACCAGATCCCACAGCAATGACTTCTTGAGACTCAGCACCTTGAATTAGATATCTTCACATTTCAGAAGTGACAGAATTCTTAATCTTTATAACCTAAGCAAAAATGAGCATTTATTCTACATAATATACATGTGACTTTATATAATAAGAGAAAGGAAAGTGTCTAGATAGCACATATTATCACTAAATTGCATTTTAATACCCAGCATACACAGTTTTATCACATTCACAGTTGTATCCATTGCATTTGGACAGCCACTCTTCTATGATGAATTTTATGAGAGTGACTGTTCTCCTGCCTTGTGCAATGGGTTTAATTTTTAAAAGGTCACCGGATAAATGAGGTGGCTGCATGCTAATTTTGTTTTTCAACATCAGAAAATATGATTTCATCATCAGAGACATGAGGGAGGTGGAAAGAAGCAGACAGTAGTGATGTGTTTGGAACTTATTAGTACAAAAGGCTTAGCCTTGTAGGTTGGTTTTTCTCAACAGTTGATTATCACAAAGTGCCATTGGAAAATAAATTCCTTTTTCATATTTAAAGGAGAAATGTATTTTAATGATTTTGAATTATATTTCTAGGAAGAATGGAAACATCTTGAAACTTTAAACTTTTGCTTCAATCTAGCAAGTCATATTTTTATTTGTATTCCATCAGAACACAGAGATTCCCAGCAAAACTCTGCTTTCTATTATTGACATCTCTATCCTAGTACAAATTTAAGACTCTAAGAGAGTTTTAAATTGAAAAGTCCAATGTATAAAGGTCTAAAAGAGAAATGGTCAAAGAGCAGACCAATGCTTTGTAGACTCTTGGCTAGTTTCCATGGCTTTTGTGTGGTTGAATCTGTTTATACCATTACTCCTACTGGCTTCAGTTTTTGGCTTTTTTTATTTTCTTTCCTTACTTAATGGAGATGAACTAAATCATCAGTTTTAGGAGTGGCCCTTTCTTCCATTTCTGGGTAGATCTTTGCTGCAACTCATCCTTTCCTGTCTCAAGATCTTTGCTTCAGTACCTGTTGAAGCCATTTATATATCTGACCCATCTTGCATCCCTAGAGCTAATAATTTAGACTTTTTCTTTTTTTTAATGCTCTTACAGTATATCTGATGTAATTTGAGATGCCTTTTCCCTATATTTTCTAATGAGCAGAAAAGTTAAATAGAATAGTCTAATAGGCACTGACATACCACTTTAACCCATATGCAGGTGTGAATGTCTCATCAAAAATGTTCACCTGAGAGTCTTTAATTAAAAAAGTTTAAGATACTTTCATTATTAGGATACAGAGGAGAAAAAAGAAGCACCACTTTTATAGGCAGCAGGAATGACATAAAAATTAATCTATTCAAGCACCAAAAATAAAATAGCATCTTTATATGATGTTTCCATGCTGCATTGACTAGAACCTCAATGTAATTAAAAGTGGTATTTTTCACATCAGTGAGTTCAAGTATTTCATTAATGGGAATAAAACTTGAATAAAATGTCATGCCAAAATTTTCTTCTTAATTCTCTCTCCCAAAGCACTCCAAATAAAATATTAGATACTTCTAGAATAAAAGGTGCATTACTATATTATATGAAGTGTGTGTGTGTGTCACTGTATATGGCATGGTTTCTCTAGATGTAAGCACATACCTTCACAGATACCTGAGAAGAAACCACCTTGATCCTGGACATGTTAAGTCAGCTGGAGTTTTGTTAAATGCCTGAGGTGCAACAGTGTGGCAGAGTATGAAGGAACATGCTAAAAGAACATGAACATTTTTTAGCTAAGAACAGCTAAAATGGCATCTGGGGAAATCTCTTGTGCTGAAATACAAAGCAGTCCCTGGTTTCAGGCAGTGAAAGCCTCTCAGTGAGGTGTAGCACAGACTTGGTCACACTTGCATGCTGCTGATCAGTTCTTGCTGCTGCCTGACCAGGGATGCAAAGAGGTTTCTCTACTTGTGGGTTTCACATTGTAGGTGAGCTCTGAGCCCAGCTGGACCTGTTGTACGTGCCAGCATGCACAGGACAGACAGCCCTCGTGGTTACAGACCCAATCTGCCCCTATGCACCCAGAGCTCCTGAAGGAGAGCACAGTGCAGGCTGGCAGGGAGTGTGTGACTGCCTCTGGCTCTGCCCTAGATAGCTGTCTCTGGACAGCTGAGGGATGGGAGTAAAACTCTCTTGAGCACGCTATGGGCTAGACAAATTGTCCCAGATTTAGGCCATTTAGGTTGAGTAATCCCAACTGAAGATGTGTATTTGTGTACGGACAGATATTTGGGTGTGTGCATTTGCTTAGACAGGGTGGAGGGAGAAGGAAGCAGAGATGTGCTTGTTTCTAACTGTTTGTAAAAATAGTATGATTAACCCCAACCTTTGCATGCTCTTATACTGTAATGATTGTCATTTTAAAACTAGCTTTTTGCCTTCGAGCTATCGGGGAAAAGACCTGAGGGAAAACTACTGCCGGAACCCCCGAGGGGAAGAGGGGGGCCCGTGGTGCTTCACCACCAGCCCAGAGACGCGCCACGAAGTCTGTGACATCCCCCTGTGCTCAGAAGGTAACCCAGCACAGCTCCTGCAGAAAGCTGCCTCTGCTCAGAGCTCTCAGCAATCACTTGCTCACAGCCTTTAGAGAAAGAATGGGTGATTTCTCAGTGAGAGTAACTCACATAGCAAAAAAAGAAGTTGTTAGAGGAAGAGGAGATCTTGTGGAATTCCAGTGTGCTGGAAGGTTTCAGGCTCAGCAGCTTTATTCAGGTTATGGAGGAGCTTGAACAATGAAGTTGTGCTGATCACACAAATGTGATCCTTTTTTTTTTTTATCTGGTCTAGTCTATAGTGAATCCATTACAATTTCAGTATTACTATGTGATAAAATCATCTAGTGCCATTCCATGGTAAAATCAGCTTTTCGTCTTCTTTTCGATGAAAATATAGATACTGGATTACAAGATGAAAGCTTAAGATAAGCATGCATTTTGCTTTTTGAATAAATACTGTAAATAAGTATAACTCTTAGCAAATCCAACCCCATTTGACTTTCAAGTCAGAGAATTTGAAAGACACTTTATATGCACCGTTGCATTTGTTGACTTTTAAGTTCTGTTAACCTCCAAATTAAGCTCTTATATCTTGCTAATCAGCCAATTCAGTTCCAGTCAATCAACTTATTTAAATTTTCAAGATAGGATGCCTTTAATTTTCCTGCTAATGTGTTACATGCAATAGCTGTGCTGTCCTTAGGAAAGAAAGAGGAGAGGGAGGGAGAGAGGGAGACTGGATGGGAGAAAGAAAGAGAAGGAGGAATAGAATAATTTACACAGAGCTTGAGAATTTGCTAAAAATCTGTCATTTAAAGATAAACTTATGTGAACTGCAAATGGGATATTTGACCTGGAGCTCAATTTAGGATGAGGACTTTGGTAGCTGATGGTTTGTGATATCTGCAATTCCTTAAAATAGTATTTTCTAAATGATTCTCCCTTACAATTACTGTAATTAGGGAGTACGTGAGAAGTTTGTCTACAGTAAATTCTGGTGATTTTTTTTTTATATTTTCAGACCTTTCATTCTAAATTTTGTTCAACAATGCTTTCAAATTCCTTTGGTAACTTTTGACCACTCTCCCTCCATGCACCCTATCCTCTTTTCCACACTGAAAATGTACCTTAGTTTAAGCTGCCAAAAACCATAATCTTCAAAAAGATACAGTATCATACATAGCTGGAAGTGCTGGATATATAAAGAGACATACTTTACTGCACTAAAATTGGGATTTCGCCAATATTCTGCACTTAAACTTGTACTGCAATTATACTGTGACTTAGAGTGATTTAGAAAAATAATTAGGTGCTAATTAGGTAATATCACCTTTAAAAAATACTTTTTCCATAGCTATGTGTCTCTCTTACTAACTGTAAGTTTAGTAAAAGAATGGTAGGAGCATGAATGCCTCTAGTAGGTCCCCTCTACCTGCTTCAAAACTGGAAGTGTCCTAGAAAGTGATATAAAATTTAAGCATCTGTATTAACATTAAAACATAAAATTATATTCCGAAGGGCATTACACATACCAACCCAACAGAAAGATATACTTTTTTAGTACCTCTTTAGGTTGATATCATTATATAAAAGCAATGGCACATTGGGTTTTTTTATGCTGATTTCTTTGGTTTTGTTTTGGTTGTAGTTTTTTGTGGTTTTGTTTTTGGTTTTTTTTGGGGGGGATGGTTTGGTTTTAATTTGGTGGGGGGGTTTTTGGGGGGGGGGGTTGGTTTTTTTGTTGGTTTTTTTGCTGTTGTTTTTTTTTGGGGGGGGTTGTTTGTTTGTTTGTTTGTTTGTTTTTTTATGGTGTAAGCATTAGTGTAGTAAATGACTAGTGTCCATTTTTTTTGTCCTAGTTGAATGCATGACCTGCAATGGAGAGAGTTACAGGGGGCCAATGGATCACACCGAGACAGGCAAGGAGTGTCAGCGCTGGGATCTTCAGAGACCGCACAAGCACAAATTTCGTCCAGAGAGGTAACCTCTCCTGCCCCCAAGCAAGACCATGTGGTCATAATTTGAAAATTACACACATTCTGGAACCAGCTGAGCAAAACTAGCATTAGCTCAACTGAAATTTATGGAGTTCACCAGTTTTAGATGCTTGGGCTCATGGCCCCTGGTGTAGGCTGGCTACTGACACAATGGAGATGCAGGATGGAGAGTAGAGGCTGTTTTGTGCAGTTCTGGTTGCATCCTGTGCCTGACTAGTGTGCTAATGCTGCTACTTCTTTAATTGATCAAAAATTCCTCCCTAGTTCATTGACAGTAAATAAATAATTTCTGAATATTTCTGTATGTATTGGTATGCAGCTGCAGTCAGCTTAAATACCTTAATCACATAATAAATAATGATTTAAAGTAATAAATTTTTGTTAGATCTCTTAACACAATTGATGAATGTAAACTTCCAATATTGTCAAATAACAATATCCTCCCTTTTGCAATATAGAACAGCTTTAAAGCTGTAGGTGACCTTCCATAATAATCACATTTAAGTATCCAATTTGCTTGACTGAACTGTTTGACCATTACATCTGTTTATTCACCCTGGGAAAGGATTTAATCATTCTGTTTAGCACTTTATGAACATGGATTTCTTTATTAGACTTGTTTTCTTTTTTTTTTTTTTTTCCTTTTTAATTTAGGCACTGATTCACAGTGCCAAAAGCTGAGTCAGAAATAACAAGACAAATTTCATCCCTGTTAGCGTTTGTCCTACAGGGCCAAATTCATCCAACTACAAAGGGTCATCTATAATACACACTTCTGAAAGTATTGTGGGAGGGAGAGGCTGGGAAGGGGTTAGGCCACACAGGAGGGGGTCTCTGTTCATCTCAAACTGGGCTACAGTTTCATTTTAGTTTTATTCTGGATTTTGGATTAATTCAATTTATATATTGTTTTGAATAAACTTAAACTGCCAGACAAAGACTCCAAGAATCAACAACATCAGAATCATTAAGACCTTCCACTGAAAGTATCTTTTTAAATGTTAAAGTGTTTCACCAAATAAAGCATTATTTTTGTTCTAAAAGATATGGGTACTGGTGGGTTTTAGAAAGCCTGATTATTCAACAAAACATTGAGGATCTGGAGTTTTGGAGCTTATGTGGTATAATCTCTTTTTTCCCTTGGCTTGGATGATCTGTTTCATGAATAATAGCAGTCTATCCCATTGTTCTGCCACAATAAATATTTTGTATTAGCAGAGCAGGACTGAAGATAATCTGTTTCTGAGTTCTACCGTGCACTTACTGTGTATTCTAGAATAAGTCACAGAAACAGTTTTGTTCCTTTGGAGTGAAACATTTATAGAACTCATGGGTACAAACAATAATAATTTTACTGTCAGGAGGAAATTTCTTTTTTTCCATTAATTTCTGATTGTTTTGCAAAATGACTTTTCAGACTAACCACAGTCTTACGAACAATCGTATTCCTCTTTGAAATAATTCCTTCTGAACACATCTTCTTGAAAGTTTTCAGACAGTAATAAAGTGCTTTTGTTTTTTTTTTAATCAAAAAGCAACCCGTCCAGATTGAACTGACTTCAGTGAGCTTTCAGAAGAGTAATGTAGTCCAGCATATTTCTGATACACTGATGTTAATTAGCTCTATGAATGGTCACTAAAAGTAGCAGCAATTATACTTTAATTATACCACATTTTTAAAATGCTGAAGGTTTTGGTTTGCTGGGTTTTTGGTGGGTTTTTTTTTCGTAGTTGTATAAATTGAAAATAAGAGAAAAGGTCTGGAACAAATGACCCATTAAAATATACCAGTCTCTAGAGACACTTAGAATATATCATCCAGGTGTAATGTAAATAACCTGTAAACCAGGAAGGATTATCTGGACAGATTTAAACCTATTTTCATGTATGGATTCATCAGTTACAATGATGAAGAAAATTGGTAAAGATGGTAATGTTTCCAAATGCACAGGTCTGCATGCTGTTGGACAGTGCTTTTCCTCAGGGTAAATACAACTCTCTGTCACCTCAATGAATTGTTACACATTTGCTCCCCTCAGAGGTCAGTTACTGAAGATATTTACTCTCTGCTGAGATGTGATTGAAGCAAGCAGAAGGAATTCTCCCAAACAATTCCTGTATGGCCCATTTCCAGCTTTTAGTGGATGCAGAATTATATTCTGAAACTCCACTTCTCTTGTATTCTCCTCAGGATGGAAGGAAGACCACTGAGGATAATGTCTTAGGCATAGAGCATCATAAGGGGAAAACTTTTTTGTCCTTTTCTGCTCAAACATCCTGTGAAAATATCTACTACATGGAGGAAAGTAGGGTTGAAGTGTATCATAGGAGGTGAATAACTGCAGACATCACTTTATTATTACCCTGATGCTAATAATTTACACTAATTAATATCTCTTGTATGAAAATTTACTTTATAAAAAATCAAGTTTCCAGTCCTACATGTCTTAAAAATAAAACAAAACAAACCCCAAAAAAAACCAAACAAAAAGAAAAGCAAACAAAAAACCAACCAACCAAACAACAACAAAAGAGGACAAGAAATATTGGTGAAGAGCTTTAAATACTAAGTTTCATTTTATTTCCAGAAGAGCTGGAGATCAGCATCTGTGTCTTTAAAAAGAATAAATTTTATCTCTTTGGCTAATACTCTCCTCCCTTTTCTCAAGAAACAGAGAGAAAGTCTTAATTTTGACACCAGATATGTGTCTTGATGCTTCATTTCAGTTCTGGCAGTGAAGTATAGCTATTACTGTTTTAAGGGGAAAAAAACCCAGAAATATGTAGAGTTCTAGAAGGTCTCTCACACCTCAGGCTCTTTCTTAGGTCTAAGAAAGGGGTCTGTGCCCAAATATACTGGGGAGGGAGGAGTGTGTACAGCAGAGAGACAGCTCTGAGGGAATCCTGCATAGCCTCGCTGTTGAATTGTGTGGAACAGTTTGAAGCCCTGTTATTTATGTCATTGCTAATATTCGTTTCTTAAAGGCATTAGTTGGCCTTTTTTATAGCAATTGTTGCTTGCTGGGTATGAAGGAAGATAGAAGCTTCCCTTAATACTGGGGTAAGAACCATTGACTGGGAAGTCTAGTTTTGCTCTAGAAATGGACAAGTAGATCTAGTCAGTGAAAAAATTTGGCTCACAGGCACCACACTATCCCATGAAGACACTCACGGCTTGATCATGGAAGAACATCTCTACCTAAGTTTTAATTAGTAAATAACCTTTATTTGATATACTCTAGGAATAGGCCATATAATATTAGGAAGAATGGAGCATTCAGTGCAAAGAAAGATATTTGTATACTAGAACATGGGTTCTTGGCATCAAGAGCTGTTTGAAATGCTTTTTGTGAGCTGTGACTGCAGATACTTTGCCATTCCTGGACTCACCTTGGTTCTTGGGTGGTAACATGTACTTTCCATATCATTTGACATGGAATGTGTTCCACCAGCATCAAAGCTCATCACTGCATCTACTGGGAGGCCAAACCCATATAATTTTCATCTGTATTATTAGCCCATTAATTATTTATTTGGGAAATCCTTGGACATAACTTGTTCTTTACAGATTTTTTTACACCTAATAGAGAATAGGGTACTGCTGTTAGATCTGAAATTACTACCAGCTTCTTGACTACCATTGAATTACTAGTTTGGTGAGGTTTCTCCTTGGTGGTTTTGTTGTCATTTTTGTTTTCTTTATTTTGAATTCTACTTAAACCTTATCCTTGTCCCTTGTATAGTTGAAGGAACCTGGCTTTTCCTAAGAAATGGGAGATCAAGTTGCAAATGAGTCAAAATTAGTATGATCATTTGACAGAAAAAGCATCCTAGCAAAAACATGCACTTGTAAATCATATTTTCATCTGCTTGTGTGAAGCACATCTGCTTGCAGTTGTAAATGGATTCAGGTTCCCAAGTAGTTAACTTTATTGCTCTCTTACATACTTTTCAGGCTTTCCTCAGAGGCAAATCTACTTTTTGTTTCTTTTGCAAGCACGTTTCAATAAAACTGGAAGGCCATGACAATTTGTATTCTCTAGAGAAAAAAAAAAACCCAACCTGATGCATTTATCTCCTTCAAGTTTACAGATGTTAGTACCATGTGTTTATACAAAAAAACCCTACATACCTTGGATATCTGTCTGATAATCAGTGATGCTGTAGGAATGTGGAAGCATTTAAATATAGCACAATATTATCAAGTCTTAATGAGATAAAGAGAGACTGAATTTATTTACTTATTTTACTCCTTCTTTCTCCCAATGCTTGAAATGAGGGCATGACCAAAAATAAGCTCTGTTACAAAAATGGAGTTATCATTAATAGCAAAGCTGCTCAAAATATCTTCCAGTTTGAACCCAGGGCTGTTGCACTGAAGAACCTGTTTTCTTAATGAGTCCAGCATGGCAGGCAGTATTTAGATAATCCACATTTAATTGGTGTGTTTTAAAAAGAAAAGAGTGGCTTAAGTGTCTGGTCATGGGTTGACAGACACAAGAGCAAGAGTTTTGCAATTAGTGGAGTTTGCCTATCCGGTACCCTGTGCATTAGCCCAGCAGGGAGTCCCCTCAGTGGAGGTCTGACTCTGCTGCAGATTTGGAAAGTGTTTATAAGTTATTAACTTTTTAACAGCGTTAGAAGGGTATTTGCATCCATCCTACAGGATCAGACCCGAGGTTAATAGGAACCAGTTCTTGTTTGCCTCTGCTGAGTCTGTCCTTTAAGTACCTTGCAGAAGGCAGTGCAGTGTTGCCAGGAAGACTTCCCTGACGCGTTTCTCGTTGTGGTTTGCAGATATCCTGACAAGGGCTTTGATGATAATTACTGCCGCAATCCTGATGGCAAGCCGAGACCGTGGTGCTACACTCTTGACCCTAACACCCCCTGGGAGTTCTGTGCAATTAAAACGTGTGGTGAGTTCAAGCAAAATTTATTACTTCCTTTTCCTTTCCAAAATCTGGACACTGATATTTCAAGCAGCGTAGGACCACCGCTAGTTCATTCATTGCCCTTCATTGGCTTTTAAAACACAGCTTTCAAAGAGGGTCTCCTATAAACACTTTATATTCAATCTGGACAGAAGGAAAGAAGAGTTGTGTGTTACTTACCAGTGGAATATGTATGTCTTATGTACTGTAAATTGCATTAAAATGTATGAAAATCAAGAACTAAAAAAGTGAGGCTGCAAAATCATGAGGATCTCATGTACAGTATCAGTTTGGCCATGTTGGACATTTGTGTTATCATTTGAGAGTATCAAATATCATTTGGCGCACACACACAATCCCTCCTCAGTGTCCTCTGCTAACAACTTTTTACTGCTTTGCAGTTCTAGGCCTTGGGACCTGCACATTATTCACTCTTGTGCTGAAGATAGAGTTATTAATTTCTGCATGTGTCTCTCTGTGATATTCAGCACTTGATATCAAAGCAGTCCACAGGCAATGAATTTCTTTTCATTTATCGGTTACAAGATGGTGGCATTTGTTAACCATACTGTAGAGACAAGGAATTGAATCAAAGTGACATTGAGGCATACAGTTGTTGGATGCTCACTGTGAGATGCTCTTGTTCAGCATTTTGGAGCTTACTACAGCATGTTATGTCTACAAAGCTCAGATCATCTTAACTTTTCTGACAGCTCTGAAAGCTCTATTTTACTGATAATTAGATGTCTTAAATGAAAAGTAAAGGGACAATAAGGGAGGCAGAACTCTTGGTCATTCCTTAAAAACTTGAGCAAATCAATTTTTCTATACTTTCATGGTAATACTGGGGCTAAGACAGATGGCAGAATCAGTTTTACTGAGACTTGCTTTAAATATTGGGATGGGTGGCAGGGAAGAGGTAATAGCCCTGACATGAAACTATCTGTGTGCCATTGCTGCCTGAAGAGGGATTCTCCACCTTCACTTAGAATTCTTATTAAAAAAAATATGACATATATTCTGCCTGAATCACCAATAATTCAGAATTTTCTCTCCTTGGCTCTTCACAGCTTAGGCCAGTTCCAATGTCTTGGAGATTCAGTCTGGTCTAATAAATTTGTCCATTTTTGAAATTCAAGGGTTGAGTAAGAATATTCTGTACCACCTGATGTAGAGTAATTTAACTTGCTCTATCTCATGTCATTGTAATTCCAGTATAAGGTAGTTAAATTATCAAAAATATTTCACTGTAAAAAAGGCAAAGTTATTTTGATACTTTGGTTAATGTCTAATCAGGTTCTCCAGAGACAGAAGAAACTTGGTAGGATTGCTGCTTGTTTTGGGTCAGGCACCCATTAAGTCACATCCATTTCAACATCTTACCTGTGAAATTAATATCTTTGTATCTAGGCTTACTGATAATCTTTGATAAAGGGGAAAGCTCAGACTATCTCCTTTGTGAACATGTTGCTTATCTGCGCAACTGAATCATCTTTCAATTTTTTAGTTGCTCCATTAAGTAAGGAGCTGCTGCTTTGGATTTTTGGCCTGTGTTGGTTTGGGTTTTGTTTTGGTTTGTGGTTTGTTTTTTTAAACTAAACTGTGCTTCCTACACTCCTCCAATTATTAGATAACGTATGAATCATGTGTAGCATACTAGAACTGTTCTTTTCCCCTGTTACTATTATGAAAAAAAATATTCCTAAGTTACAGCTGACTGTTTCACAAATGCAACTTTTATAAACCTTTATCCTTTGGCATTTCCTGAGCTGATGTGTCAGTGTTCTGAGGATTCACATCTGGCTTTGTTGGTCACGTAAGCTTACGCCTCATGAAACTTCCAGTATCTACAGTCTGGCCTCAGCCTTATAACATAGTTAGGTGGGAAGTCTCCTGAAAACTACTGGATTATCACCTTTGTCTACCAAGTCATAGCAGAGCCCTGAAGAAAAGGTAAAGATCAACATGAAATTAAAAACAACTCCAAAACACAGTGTAATGATTTTCATATTGTGATGAAAGCCTTTTGTCTCATTTCTAGGCAAAAGTTCACTGAAGGAACTAGAAATTCTTTCCTTCAGTTAGAAACTCTATTAAAATCAGTGGAAATTTCACATGTAAAACTGTATTTCCCCTGCAGAATACTGTATCTCTTTTGAAATTAATAGTGCAATCTCTATGAGAAAAAAGTTTAAAAGTAAGGGTCATGAAAGCTTAATCCAGCAGATATTTTCAAAGGATTTTTTCTCACAGGCATATGACATTGCCCTCTATGTAAGATGCAATGGTGCTCAACGCTTTCGTTTATAACCCACTGAGGGAATTTATTGCTGATGCTACTGTTAAATCACCATCTTGATGGCCAGAATACTAAAAGAAATTATTTCAGTTTTCTGTCTTTCTTGAGGCTCATAAAAAAAACTGTTTTCCCACCTCCTAGCAGGGAGCCCAAAACACTTGGCTATTCTGGGTTTCGGTGGCTGCTCTGTGTTTCTGATGCTGGGGCTGTTTGCAATCTCAGAACACTAAAAAGAGAACATCATGAGTTATAGGTCTTTATAGCTTTGTGGTTTGGATTCTCACACAGGTTTTTAATTCCTATGCTGAGGACTGTTTGTTTAATTTACAAGAAATACTAATTAGGAAAAATGCTTTGCAAATCCAAGTCCTTGGACCATATACAAAAATGTAGGTGTCCTCTCTTTGGGGAGTGACCACAAGGCAGCATGCTGCTTGTGGCTTTTTGCTACATGCCGTGAGTGCTAGTGTGCTTTATAGCCAAAATGCTGACAACAGCTCATATACAAAATTTTCAGCAAAGAAGTTGGTGGAAGGAAGCACTTAGAAAATAAATATGGTTTTAAGACTGAAGAGAGAGAGGGCATTGTAATTTTACTTCCAAGCACAGAATGCAGCATAAAACATTGTGGCTTACAGCCAGGGCTGTGAGAAAGAGATGACAGGAGCAATTAGGAATTAGAGATGGCTCAAGCTGCAAAAACTGGATTTGGATTAAGACTTTGGGGACCCCAGGACTGGTTTGAAGTTGCTCACATATGTGTCTGTGGTTTTGGCTTGAGACAATTTTTAGTTAGAAGAGAGGATAAAAGGACAACTAACAGCAATGAAGAAGTGTAGGACGAAATGAAGAAATGGAAGCAATGCCAGCAAACATGAAAAAGGAAAATGACTGTTATTTTGGCATAAATGAGAAGATCGATTACAGGGAAGACAGGAGTAGGGAACTAATACTGATTTTTTTAAAGCCCTAACGGGTAGCAGCTCCTCTATGGACGAGCTTTAGAGAGGTGCTGAGACTCATAAAGGAAGCTACATATATCAGTCATTTGAGAACTGCAGAGCTTTTTGGAATTATTGTGTTAAGGACAGTGTTTCATTGATGCCCACCTGAATTACTGTGTTAAGGACAGTGTTTCATTGATGCCTACCTGATGTCCAGCCAGCCCAGATGCCTT
The DNA here is from genome assembly GCF_027887145.1 of Ammospiza caudacuta. Lineage (NCBI taxonomy): Eukaryota > Metazoa > Chordata > Aves > Passeriformes > Passerellidae > Ammospiza > Ammospiza caudacuta. The sequence goes on along the minus strand of NC_080597.1, from coordinate 67,766,124 downwards.
TACTGTGGATTCAGCCTTTGCCGCCAGTAGTCACTGACAGTAGTCAGGGGTGACCAGAGCTTGAAAAGCTTTGAGAAAATCCAACAAAGATCTCAGCTGAATGGGAAAGAACAAGTAATGAAACACCAAAATTGAGACTCTAGATTTAAAAATGAACTGTTGCAGTGTGCCTACGGCTTTTGGGAAGGCAAAACCCCACTAATATTAAATTAGTCATTCTTTAGAAACAGAGATTTCAACTGTCCATTTGAATGCGCAGTTCTGATTAAAGAGTTATTTGCTGAATCATTGTATGTAAACAAATAAAAGTTAGACTCATTTAAATTTAATATTTGTGTAAGATAAAGAAGTTTGTAGAAAGAGGCAGGGAAAAGAGACTGATATTTAGAGGTTAGAAAGTGTTACCTTCCATCATGCTTTACAAGGAGACAAAGAATAGGTCCAGTGTTCACTGTTCATGCAACAGCTTAATCCATATTGCCTCTAAAAGGATCCTTCTCAAATACTTTCCATCATTTCTGTGATAATTTGAAAGTGAAATTTAGGAACTCTAAATGTGAGGAGACTTTTTTTTAATAGATTTTAATATAAACGTTTTGAATTTAAAGCCTTGTAGACACTGGAACAGCCTGGAAAGATCTCTCTGCTCACAGACAAATGAATTGTACGTGCGAAGGTTATAGGTGACAATGAGTCCTTCAGTTCTGTGATTCTTAAGCTTGGCTATAATTGTTTTCTTCACATTCTCACATGCTTTTCCTGAAAAAAAAGCAAAACACTGAAAACCAGTTGGGTTTTTCTTCCATTCTTGTACTATGCCATGGTACATTGAAGAAAACTGATCATGTAACTGAGCATGAGAAGCTTCAAAATGCCACTCAGCTTTCTTAATAACATTTCCAGGATTGCATGGATCACGTTTAGAATCCACTTTCTAAATTGTTTTGCTACAAATCAGAGCACATTTTCCTTCTGTTGACTGACACTGTAGAAGAGACATTGCCTGAATATAAGCAAGAACAGGTATTTTCCTCATGATAAAATTTAGGACTCTGCTTCTTTTTTCTTTTCCAACTGTGTCTTTTTCCACAAATACGTAGGTTGTGTTGTCATGAAAGATCATATATTCTCTAGCAAAATCTCTACCTTCTTTTGAGTCAGTGTGATTCTCACCATTCACCTAAAATTTGTGCAGGATTTTCTTCTGGGTCAGTGGGATTAAAGTGTGAAACAGCGTCTAGCTGGTTACTTCAGCTGTGGAATGACTCAAGGCCCCTGCTGATTCCCTCATGCTGGCGTTGCTGTGAGAACCAGAACTGAGAGGACTATCTGTGGCTTTACACATAAGGGTCTGGATGATAATTCATCCTTTTAAGATTCTATGAATGCATGAGCTGGCCCATATTCATAAAGTTATGTATTTTGAAGTATCAAAAAAAGAGGGTTTTTTGGAAAAAAAAAAAGGACATCTTTGCATTATTGCCCTTTGGTTGGGGACTTTGGAGTGAACATGTGAAGATAGAAATACTGCTAATGGGAAATCCCCTCATGTGGCTGTCTGAGTAACATGTTTAATCTTAGTCATCCAGAATTTAAAAAAAGAAAACAAAAACCCACAAAGTTCAAAAGCAGCAAAATACTGCTAACTACCAAATTCTTCCATTCATAATGAACTTTCCTACAGGAGTAAGAAGTGCCACTAAATCCATAAATTAGTAGTCTTTTATAAGGTGGAATTTTGTGTGATCTTTCTTTAACAGTACTTTTAATCTCGGTTCAGAACTGAAGAAATTTGAACTAAAGCAAAAAATTCTGGGAACTTCCATTGTGAAATATTAGTAAGTACTTCAAAGTAAGAATTGCTTGCTGATTTTAAATTAATCTAGCTAAATTCATATTGTCTTCCTCATTGGAACACTCCCTTGGATTTTCAGATCTTAATTTATATTTTAGAGGATTTACTGGGGTAAGGATGGGAACTCAATTTTATAGATTTTGATCTTGATCTTGATCTTGATTTTGCCTGTAAGAGAACTGGTGAGTGTGGTCTAAGGGCTCTTTCACCAATGCTCTGCACATGTGATGTTCATGCTCAGAGTTATTAAATTTAGTTAATTTGCTATGTGGGTGATGAGTAGTTAGCCTCAACAACAAGACCAGTACTGAATGGAGATGAGTATGTAAGTTGTAGGCTTGGACAGCCTGGGCAGTTCTTAGTTTGGCAAGTGCTGCATAATCTGCAGTGTCTGGTGATGCAGGCACTGCTCCTCAAGCTCTTGCCTGTTCCTGTGCACACCCAGCCCAACTTTCATTAACAGGAATAGGGAGACTGTTCCCATCATGCCTGTTTGTGGAATCAGCAGATGAATGAAGGATTTCTCAAGCCTTTGTTGGTAAGTTTTGAGCTTTCTGTGAGACTCAATAGCTAGAACGGGAATTGGTTCTGAGGGCTTGTGCCCTCAGAATATCAGAATTTAAGTTTGGAAATATTTTGGAGTCTCATTTTTCATGTTTCAAAATAAGACATTTGTAGTATATGCAGGTGGTGCAGCAAGAAGAATTTGGGGAGGGCTCTGTGGACCTTTTGGAACAATCAAACTGGTTTATTAGTTAAAATAAGAATATTTTACTGATCTCTCTCATTACTCGAATTCTTATTGAGAGCTGCTTCAAGTAATAGCAGATAATCATGTTACAGATTTGAAACAATTTTCTCTTAGTCATTATAGTGCAAGTCTTTCCAGAAGTGGCTTGGCTGTGCAAATATGTGAAAGTTAAGTTCTTCTGATGCCTTTACATCGTATATTTTGACACGGCCAAGTTGTAAAATCTGATCCACAGGTAGAGGTCACTGTCCAGACACATAATGTAAGGTTCAACAATTAACTGTGCATGTGCAGATGTACAAGAAGGAATGCTCTACAAAATTACTATGGCCTTGATTAAATCAACTGATGCATCACTTATTTCATTTCAGGCATCTGATTTAAAAAAAAAAACAAGCCCACATAATATATAAACACCAACCTAATTACTTTTCCTTTAGGATGACTGAGTACCCAGTAGATGCCCTATACAGTTAATTGCAGTTGAAAAAGTAACTTTTTGTGTATAGATAAGGTCTTTGCAACAGCTTATATTTGATTGATTTTTTGTACATTATTACTTAAGAAGACTTTTTGCTAGAGTTATGAAATTTTAATTTATTAATTTAGTTAGGAAATATTATGAAGCCAGGGTATATGCTGAAATTTATCATCTTAGGGAATTCTTCTACCCCTGCCCCTTGAGGTCTTTCCCCAGATCTCTTTCATTTGTATAAAAAGAGTGTGTATATTTGAAAAAGACTAATATGTATTTGGATGTTGCATAGCAATGTTCACTCTAATCAGCTTAGAAGCTATTTTAGAATATAACTTCATTAACTTCATTTGTTTTCATATATTACTTATAATGGAAAACAAAAATATTACAGCTATTTATTACTATAAGTTGTGTGAATTCATCTTTTTGTAGTCTTATTATTTAAAAAGTGATTTTTAAAGACTAAATATAAAGTTCCTAGCTGCACGAGTGTTTGATGAGTTCCCCTATAAAGAGTGAATTTGTCAGCCTGCAGAAACGTCCTTGTGATACTTGCAGTGCCATACCCTTTTGACTTTGGAATGAGCTTGGAACTCAAAACCCCGTTGAAACAGGACAACGTTTGCCTTGGGAAGGAGGGACAGGAAATGAATTTGACCATGAAACACTGACTTGAAAACATCAACCAGATGAAGAGCTAAAGGGATGCATGGATACATGTATAATTCAACTGCACAACTTGATGTTATCATCTGACAGGGAAATGATCTTTAACGTCAAAGATCAGTCAGCAAATCAGCCAAAACCATCTGTTATGACATTTGGTTTCCTTAAGATCCATATTTTCTCCAAGTTCATGGAACTGGCTCAAGTTACCAGGAGGGAACTACAATATGAGTAACACACAAATACTGTTCTATTCATTGGACCATTTGAAGAAAACTAAATAAAGAAGTTTATTGACATATTTTTTGCTGGCAACTAATACTTTTAAGATAATATGAATGTTTAAATCTAAATAAAATTAGTCTTGTGAACCATAGCAATTACCAACAGATATGCAGTTTCTTTTGAAATATTGTATTGGGAACTTTTGAGGATATTGAAGAAGAATTGCTCATACTGCAGTGTATTTAGTTTTTGTACTACTTTGTATATATCTGATGCAATATCTGTGCCATTAATCTGCAATTATGAAAATTGCATAAGAAATAAAAAGAGACTTTCAAGTTATGTGAATGAGTCATTTCAAAACCACTGTTTTTCTGAATTTAGTTCAAGACAGCCCACACCAGGGTGAGTGCAGAGTATATCAACATCTGTAAGAGATCTTGAGTCTGATGAATTTGTTAGTCTTTAAAACATTTTTCTCTCTGTAGAGAATACTAATCTTTGATTTCAAAAGCTAGGGGTTTTTTTCACTCTTTCAACCATATGAGGCATAAAAACCAAACCAAACCAAAACAACCTTCTAGAAGAATTTAGCACATTATCTTATAATAGTATCTATAGTTTTTTGTTACTGTTTTTTATCCGCATCTTTTTTTTCCTGTGACCTGATATTCTGGGAATTCTTTCGAGAAACCCAATTGTATTTTAATCCTACAAATATGTGTTACCATGTTTAACAGTGCACATGTGGGTGGCCACTTAGTTTTTTAAAGTTGAGGGAATGATGTTTGCTGAACTTGAAAAAGTAACCAGGAATATCTTCTAACCTCCAGTGGTGCAGCATAGGCCAGGTGTTTCACACAAGAAAATATTGCAGACTCTTTGCATGCAATTGGATAAAATAGCATTAAGTCTGGCACTTATTTTGATTTTGGATTTTTGGTGGATGTTGTAAGTATGAAGAGGAGAAAATTAATCACATTGGCAATTTCACCAATAAAACTGCAATTACCATGATTCGAACATCATGCAATCCATGACTCTTATCAATAATGTGGAGTTCAAACGTGACATCCTGAGCCATTCTTAAGAGAATGAAAGAGCCCTTCTTGTCTGGGTCTGCAGAGGAGAGCGTGGTGAACAGCACAGAGGCGGCAGCCGAGACCACAGCGTGCGTCCGGGGACAGGGCGAGGGCTACCGCGGCACCGTCAGCACCATATGGAGCGGGATCCCGTGCCAGAGGTGGGACTCCCAGTTTCCTCACCAGCACAACATCACTCCTGAGAACTTCAAATGCAAGTGAGTAGAGACTTGTGGTTATTATTACTGCAGTGGGAAAAGAGCTGAGGTTTAAAATGTTTAACAATTCATGCCATCAGGGCAGAGCATAGGGCTCTGTCCCTGCCCCTTGTTCTGATGCCTCCACTCTCCCTGCTGAGGCTCAAAACCATTTGGGCCTGGGAAAATCAGTCCTTGAGATCTCAAAGGAACAGTTCTAGATGAACTTGTGTGGAACCCTAGGGATTTTCATGAACCTCTCCTTCAAGCATCTATTCACCAATATGATTGTGAAGTGTCTGGATGTGTTCCAGGCTGGGACCTGAATCCCAACAGCATTGATACATTACCACTGGATTTTTTTTCATGGAACTAAAAACTCCTTCAGAGTTTGATTGCTGACTTTAATTTAATATGTCCTAAATATTACCTGAATGTAATCTTCTTTGTAATAATTAACACCCAAAATATTTGAAGACCCTTCTTTAATTTTTCATATTTTAAATCCTTTTTCTATCTCATCACTACATAGAGATACATCAATAGGACTGCTTTTACTTGACTGACCACTGGTCATCAAACCTTTCTGTATGGTTCATAAACTCCCAAGGTGGGAATAATCTGCTAGTTTTAGGCAGTTACCTTAGTAATGCTCATTCAGTCCTTTTTTAACTAAGCCTAGAGGAAACCTTGCTGACCAGATTGGAGCCACAGCCCAGTTTGCACCAAATATCTTTATTGATGGGTAAATATCAGTTAGAATTACAGTACTAGGCCCATTCTTTCAATAGTCTGTTATCAGCAAGTGCTGCAGATGTAAAAAATGCAGTGAAATATGGAGATGCACAGAACATGGCAACAACTGTCAGGAGACAGGGAAATAAAACTTACATTTAAGAGGTTTGAATATTTCATGCAAGCTGCAAAAGACATTTAAAGGTTTTCCCTTGTGACTAGCTTTTACTTTAAAGGTAACAGCTGTACGGAATTTCGAGATACACTTTTTTTTATTTTCCACAATTCAGCTTCTTAAGTGAGTTACTGATAGTCTAAAGCACTCTGTTTATCCAAACTCAGCAGAACCATTCAAAGTACTGGAAGTTTTTAGCACTTTGGTAATGTTTGTATTTAAAAGCACTTGTAATATATTGCAGGTGTATCCAATGTCAGTTGCATGCAAATTTTGATGGAGGATCCGGAATGAAAATATTGTTAATCTTCAAATGAAATCTCATATCCCATCAACACATGTGTCTGCTGAAAATTAACTTCCATAAACACATTTCTATTACAATATTTTTTCTTTTTCACACTGTGTTCTTACAGGCTTCTCATCTCCTTGCACTTGACACTGATCAGTAACACAGAGACCTGAGTGAGCCTGTATTTTTGTTGATTCATGACAAAAAACAATGGACCACATTGGTGGGTTTAGGTTATCCCTGCTGCGAGCTAACATATTTATTTTTACAGGGATTTGAGGGAGAACTACTGCCGAAATCCAGATGGGTCTGAATCACCCTGGTGCTTTACCACTGACCCAAACATCCGTATTGGTTATTGCTCCCAGATTCCTAAGTGTGATGTATCAAATGAACAAGGTAACAGAGGAAAGGGTGATAACAAGATTTCAAGTGAATGCCATACTGTTCCAAACATCAAGTAGACAGCCTTGAAAATTGGAGAAGCTGTGTCTGTATTACACCTATGTAACTCTGCTTTGGATTTATTGGCATTCTCGGGGTTCATTGTGGTGTAAATGAGATTCCTTTCTCACTTTGTTTGTAATTCCAGCAGGGAAAGCTGCAGCAAAGATTTTATTTGACTTGATTTTTTAGACAAGGCTTATTTATATATCTGCTCTACTGTCTTTACCTTTCTTAGTTTGAAAGGCCTTTTTCCACAGCTGAGATGATTTCCTTGTTTCACAGTCTTTTTATAATTGCATATCAGGCTACCAAAAGCAATTTTTCCTCTTTTTATTTTCTTGCAAATATCTCCTGGTCTAGAAGGGATTGATGCTCTGAGTTCTTACCTTTTCTGCCTGTGAGGTTCATTCTGAGTCTTCAGGGAAATGTTTTTCCCATGAGGTTTTGGTATTACTGTAAGGAGTGATGTTGCATCCTGAATGGATGTCAGTCGCAGCATAAACTGAGGCTAAGACCTCAGACCTATAACCCTACATCAAGCTGCATTAGCATCTCCATCTTTAAATTTTAGCCAATGTTAACGTAAATTTAAAAAAGTTGCAGTTGTAAGACTTATGCCAGAGAAAGGATTAAACTTTTACATTCATTCTGTGTTTCTTGTAAAGTATCAATTATCAAAAAGTAAAAATACTGATGAATATGAAATTAAGTGCTTTATGCAAAATGTCTTTATAGTACTGATAATTTTAAACAATTCTCTTGAAAAGTCTCAAAAAGGCTTGTGATAAAAGCTTATGAATTAAACATGACTTCTGCTGGAGCGAACAAGCAAGTTTTTGAATTACATTAAAATTAAAGTCATGATGATTTTTTGATTTTGCTGAAGTACTTAAGTCTAGAATTATATACTGTTGCCAATATCTTAAAACTACACAAAGCTAAACCAAATGCCTATTCTTTTGTGGAAGAAGGAATAGGGGACCATTTTTTCTTGGTTTTGTATAAACTAGCTTCTGACAACTTTTAGGATATTCTATGTGGCCCTTCTAAATAAATCATAAACCAACTATTTATGAAAGAAATTTTCCAAGTCCATGTAAGTAAGGCAAAATTTAAAATACTGCTGTATTGGGAATGAAGGTATCAAACAGGATATTATCTATGTAAATTTGAAAACTAATTTCCATTTTTCTTCTGGTCTGATTTGTGTAATTGTCTTATTAATAGTGTCTAGGATTTGCTTAAAAGAACACTTGTCTTTGGTGATTTGGATTACTGATGGAAAGGAAGAGTTTTCTTCTTAATGTTGCACAATCACCCTCCACTTTTTTGTCTCATCCTTCTTTTCTCAGATTGTTATCGTGGCAATGGCAAGAGTTACATGGGGAATCTGTCCAAGACAAGATTTGGGCTAACTTGCTCCACATGGGACAAAAATATTGAAGACTTACGTAGGTGTGTACATATGAAACAGAAAGAGATGGTTCAGTGAGTCCTGAATAAATACTGCCTCCAGATGGCAACTCTTTTTCATCTGCATTGATTCTAAAGTAGCCCCTTATGTCCTGGAGCTTTTAATATCTTTGTTTTCCTAACCTTTTTTTTTTTTCCTTTTCTTTGTGTTTAAATATATTGCACAACATGACTTTTTTCCAGGCTAACCAGTAATTGCAGGCTTTGAGATGTCTCTTAGTGTTTAGTTTACTGGCCTATTTTACCCTATCCTTGTCCTTGAAAGTTTGCTATAATGAGTTGATATCAGAAATAAGAGGAAATTGTTGTCTCATCAGCCTCATCTCATTGCTCATGCTGCTTCAAGGAGGAGATTGGACTTGAATCCACCTAATGTCCCTTGCAGCCTGAAATTGACTCTTTAGTCTACAATCTAGTGACACTGACTTCAAATGCCAATTAAAAGCCCTGCAATGTCTGTAGTTTATCATTACTTTGGCTTCATATTCAAGTAGTAGAAATGGCAAATTAATTTATTTGTTGAAGTAAAATGAACTATCAGGACTACATATAACATGAGGGATTCATAAAATGTTTTGCTGTGTATGAGATATCACACACACTGTAGTATGTGTCTGTGATGAAAATAGTTTCTCCTTCATTTTCCTTTAGTTTCTCAAGCTGATGCAAATGTGCCAATATTAGCTTTGATATTTGCTGTAGAGCCACAGTGCTGAGCATACAAGCCATTGTCCTTTGGAAGGACTGTGTAGGTCAGGAAGTCAGCCTTTGGGGAAGCTGAATTGCAAAAGGCAGACTTCAGTGGCCCTGTCTGGTATCATCAGCTGGACTATATGTGTTTCTTCCCACAGATGGGGACAGAGAGGATGCATATCCAGTGTGCTGCCCAGGGAAGGGAAGCAGAGGTTTAAGCTCATGCTGTCTGAGAAGCATGATAAGTCCTAGTTTGCTGTAACTGAGGCAGTATAAACCTACTGGATGCTTGATGCAATGGCATTCATCTAATAGAGCACAGATCAGCCTTTCTTTTCTTACTCCCACCCATTTTCCGTCTGGGAAGTTCTTTGAGGGGTTATCTGTCTCACTCTACCAGTTTCTCAGGTTATGGTTGTTCTAGAGGCAGCATGAGTGGTTGGTTATGAACTGAAGGAGAAGTACAGCTGTAACTAAAGAAGCCTGTATCCTTGTATCTGACAAGCCAGAAATAAACTTCTTCTGCTTCAGATTTTGGCCTCAAAATTTCACCTCTACAGTGCTTCACGTAGGCTTGCAGCTTAGGTGACCTATCACTGTGGTTTGTCTGAGCCATTCATCTTTCTCATGGCCTGCTGCTCTTCCTTGCTTGCTTTCTTAGTTTGTCTTTCTTTTGCCTTTGATTCAGCTTTGTAGATTCTATGCACCCTTGTGCTGTTAACCTGCAGGAGATTGAACCTGTGCTACCCAAAGGAGGAAGGCATCACAGGCACTCTTCTAATCAGTATAATGATCCCTCCTGAGGGTATCTAGAGATTTTAGCTTCAGTAGGAGATCTAGAAGCCTCCCAGCTTTCCAGTGGACACAGTGCTTAAAAAACAGAGGAAAGTTGGACCCAGATCCAGAAAATATTTGGGTCTCATCTTCCCTTTGATTTCAACCAGCCCTAAACCCTGACCTGTAGGCTTCTCAATCAGCTAATAATACAATGTGGAGCAAAGCAACATTTAACCTTTGAAAATGTGGGCTATAGTATAAAGCTTTTCAACACTTTGAATTTTTTTTTTCCCTGTAGGCATATACAAATATTCAGAGAACCAGATGTTAGTAAACTGAAGAAAAACTATTGCCGCAATCCAGATGATGATTTTCACGGTCCCTGGTGTTACACAGATGATCCTCTTGTGCCCTGGGATTACTGCCCTATTTCTCGATGTGAGTACTTGGCACGCTGCTGGCACTGTCAGCTGTGCAGTCCCAGGGAAGCCACGGTGTCACAGGCCTGTGCACACCTTCCTATTGTCACTTGTGGCTGCAAAAATGTGTGATTCTATCAAGAATCAATTGTGCGTGACTGAGAAGGAGCAGACAGAAGCTGCTTGTGCAATATATGAACAAGGGGTTCTTTTCCTTGACCAGCTTGGAAATTTCAAGACTTATTTATGCAGCAGGAGCACAAAGGGGCTATTACAGATGGTCAAACATTTTCCAACAGATCTAGCTATTGAATGAGGGCAGGATGGAGACAAAGAATTGTCTAGCGGTCATAATGCTGGCTGTGGCCTCAAGAAACCCAGGCAGAGTTATCTTCTGGGCTACAGGCTTCAGAGACTCTTTGTGTGATCTGTCTTTGCAATGTTAGGATACCTCACTATATATATGCTGAAGTGTGTATGTGCTATAGAGATTAGATTCTGCTTTTGGATGTTTATGGGATGATTTAACTCCTGGCAAGAATTAGGAAAACCATGCCTCCAGAGTTGAATGTTTAAATCTAAATAGCTTAAATAAACAGAATTAAGAATCCTAGGGAATTCAGCAATAAACTGATGACAAGTAGAAAAAGATAGTTTTATGCTGAAAAATGTGCAATTCACATTTATGTTCAAAATCTTTCTCTTCAACTCTTATTTCTAAGTTATTCTGCAGTATGTCCTGGGAGAGCACTTAAATGGTAAATCAGGCTTTTGAATGCATGTCTGTGATCTCCAGAGGTTAAGGATAATGTTACACTCATTCCTAGAGGCAATCTACTGCATTTCCTCACAGCCTGAACTCCAGCAGCTCTAAAAAGTGGTATTTGAAGTCTCAGGTGATATTTTGGCATCTATGTGAAGTGTAAACAAAACTGTGAAAAAGGTTATTTGTGTCAATATAAATGAAGAATAGCTGAAGAAATATACTTTTTATTCACTCATTCTGAGTTCATTATTTGGATCTATGAATTCCTAAGATGTACTCTCAGCAAACATTTTTAGGGCCCCCAGAACTGGTGAGTAATACATTTCTGCAAACACCAGAGTGGGAATATGCCAGTTTAATAATTGTAACTCATATGGACTAGTGTTACAGTACTGTATAAATACATATGCACATACATACAGTTATACATAGAAAATACGTATGTGTGCACACCTATGCATACATCTGTACACACACATTTGTGCATATGTGTGTACATGCACGTAGAAATTTCACTATGGATATAACAGCATCTGTATATATGAATGTACCTCTGTTTGTGTGGTGTATCTATATATTCACACATATATTTTCTTAATGATGGAAATCTATCTGGATGAGACTGTTTAAATTTTCCTTGGGCAAGTTTTCAGCAGCTACCCCTGTACCTCTAGTTCATAATGCTGGGTCACTCTGTACGTGTCACTGAAGGTAAATATTTAGAAACAAGTTTAAGCAAACTTATTGTAACTGTTTTTTAATTGGAATATATGGACGTACTGAACCAGATTTTGGGGATCATGTTTTGATAAGAGTAAGTTTTTGCTGATGGGAACCTCAAATGTCTTTCAAGGTTTTTTAAGGAATTGAAAATTTCTTTCAGTTTTCTTTGGATTTAATCACATGACTTCTATAGTTCCTAAAAGCTTATATAAAAGTGATAACTTCATTTTTCAGCATTTGCTTGTTTGAATGAAACATGTAAATTGAACATGATAGGCAGCCTGATGTCTCCAGGATTCAGCCAAGAAGAAAAATGCTTGACATCCCTGCTCCAAAATGTTTCTTTCTTATTTCATTCTGTCGGAATGAAATTCTGCCCCCTTGTTAAGCGTTGCCGAATACTACTTTTGCAGTGTACTGAAGAAATCATTGAAGTTTAAAACTTTGTGAACCATTAAACTTAACAATATGTCATTTGCTGTTGAAATGTAGTAAATTTTTAAATGTATTTTAATTTTGTATTATGACTATCTTGTGTGTCTGTCTAGGTGAAGGTGATACAACTCCTACTACAACCACCGTGGATGGTAAGTTTGTGTATGAACTGTGCAGTGCATGACTATCCTCTAAATCTAGACATTTCTTTCCAATTGGGAAACCAAATAAAGATTAGTAAAGTTATAAAAAACCCACCATACAAACTGAGCAAAATTAATTTTACAAGAGAAAAATGGGGAATAGCTTTGTTATATTTCTTTATCTGTTCTCACTGTCATGTCTTGCCAGTAGTGAGATTTGGTAATGAGCTTCAATGTTTGCTCTTTAACTATGTAAATCTCAAAAATCTATTTAAATTTATGTATTTCATATTCCCTATGGATATTTAAATAGACCTACTCAGCTTCACTGAAGTAGTTTTGATGGCCTAGAAAGATATTTCACTAGCAAAGGAAAGTTAATACATAATAAATATTGACCTTCTTGTGGTCCTTATGTGCAACTGTGCAGGTTTCCTACTGCTTTTAGTAAAATGTCATCTCTGGACCTGCTTTCAGATACTGCCATTCCTTGTGCCTCAACAAAACATTTGAGAGTTGTAAATGGAATCCCAACACAAACTAACGAAGGATGGGTGGTTAGTTTGACGTACAGGTAAATATCACTTTGATTAGAAGGGCAATGCAACTACTAGGATATTTGTTTTAGAACTGTAGAAAATGTTGACCATAATAACAATAAAAGAATATTTATACATTGCAGTTAAGTTCTGTAAAAGCAGAAAATTATCATTCCTCTGATGTCAGGTGATGCCGTAGTATTCACTCTGCTGGTAAAATGCTTTATATGTTCATTATAGCTAACGTATACACATGAACCTGCAAAGTATTCATAGTCTTCTGTTCTTCCATTTAACTACTGCAAACCTTTTCATAACATTGGCTTCACATTCAGCATGTGAAGAATTCAGATTGATAGAACTGAATTTCAGATCAATATTTTCACTTTGATGGCAAAGCATTTATTTGTGAAGCATAGGATTCAGGATTTATCCCTGTGTCAAAGAAAGCTGTCCCCTATGACATGGCATGGAATTAAAATTTATTTGGTATTAAAAAAATAAGTAAGTAGGAGCTATAAGGAAATCCTTTTCATTCTGTAAAACAAGATCCGAACATGTACAACTTTTGTATAACACATGTATTATATTATGGCAGATCTTTGCTGCTGTGTAAAAGCCAGAACACAGAATGGCTGTTTCCTATGCTCTTTTCTCTGGTTCATAACTCATCAGCTGCAAGTGTGAATCAATAATTTATAACAGGATATATCTCATGCATCAGCCCTGCTTCTTCTATCATGAAAAATAAAAGTTAAAAAAAAATCCTTTGTCTGCTGGCCCAGACTAAAGGGAAGCTCAATTCTATTAGCTTATGATTCATCATCTCATTTAAAACTATGCTGTAAAAGAGGTATTAAATGAAAAATATAAGTAAAGGAAAAGAAAAAATACATTCTCTAAATGTATTCTTATCCCTGTAACCTTGGTATTGTATGAGATCCATCAGATCAAAACCTTTTTGGGAGTGTATTGGATGGTTCAGAAAGACATTCCTAGAGGAAGATCACTATATTCCTTGACCAAATAACCAGATTTTTCCCTGGAAAAGTTAATCTTTGCACTGTTTTCAAAGTAGCCTTGATATTTGATGAACTTTTAGGCAGGCAAGGTGAATTACATCTGGGTGTCTAAAATTGAAATAGCTCTTGTTAGGGTAGTTGAACCTGGATTTTCTGCTATGCAATAAAATTCCATGAAACATGAGTGCAGATCCTTTTATGAATAAGGGATTCCTGGAATACTCCAGCAGCAAAATCTATCTTGAAATATTACACGTGGGCATAAAAATGTAGTTTTATTTTGTATTATAACCAAGGAAGCAAATAGAATATTGTCTGTAACAAAATCTTAATGACATCTGATCTTTCTGCAAGAAAGCCTAACTGTAAACTCCAAAATGGAATTGCTGTGACTGAATGATGAATGCCCAGGGAAACTTAGAAGTAATTCATATTTGGTAAACAAAGCCCATCTCTAAATCTTAAATTTATCCATGAAATTTTTGTGTATATCCAATTCAGATTCTGTAATCAAATGTATTTAAGTGTATTTAAATGGATTTCATCTGCTTCATGGAACCAGCTCTAAATTTGCCCCATATTTAAGTGAAGAATTAACCTTTCTATGTATCCCAATGAATCTTCTAACACAGATGATGAAAGTCTGTATTAAACAATAATAATGCAAACTTAACGTGGAAGAAGATATCTATACTCCTGATTGTGATATTTTTATAATAAAATAAGCTAGCACCTACATTTTGGAAGACTCCAGCCTTTTGGACCAGATATTTCGCTCCTCAACCAAAATATGATTAAAAAAAAAGTCAAAGCTCTGTGTTATCCTGCTGTCTGTGAACTCCATATATAGTCTGGTATCCATCCAGTAGTTCTTTGCAAAGCTTTGAACATTTGTGTGATTTGAATTTATAAATTGTGAGATTTTAAGCTTTTCCCAAATTGCTGACAATTCTGATTCACTTTCCAAAGAGCTACAGAAAATAAATGTGATTTTGGAGGCACAGAGAAGGAAACTAATTAATCAACATTCCACAGTAATTTTTTTTTTACTGTCATGCTTAATTGCTTTAATTTTACTTGATATATTATGCTTCAGGTTTTCTATAATCACATGTAGGATGTCATACACTGCAGATTGTTTCCAACTGAAGTATGTGGGGACACAAATCTCCTAGGGTTTGTAATCAAATAGGAACTCTGCACCTTGAGGTCAATGCTTTGAATAATACTTACATGAATAATGACCAGAAGTTGTTTACATCTGGTGGCAGTCTGGGGACTTGCTTGAAAGTTTCAATCCAGTTTCAATCAGTTACAAAGAATTGCCCCCCCCCCTTTTTTAATTTTTTTAATTTTAAATTAGGTGTCTTATTACAAATTCAGCTTTGAAACCACTAAATGGACTGAGCAACTGAATTTGTCTTTCTTTCTTGTTTTTTGCACATTGGAGTAAAGCTCTGCAAAGTCATGTTACTGTAAGTGTTGAAACTTTGGAGCAAAGGGACAGAGACAAGTTTTTGAATGCTGTTAGTCTGTCACTTTTCACCAGCAAATGTGTGGGAACAAAACATTCTTTTAACTTTTTGATTATGTAGAAACTAATATTAGTGGGATTTATTTTTTTTTAATCTTTTTCCTTTTCTTTTTTTCCTCCAGGAATAAGCATATCTGTGGTGGTACTTTGATAAAAGAAGAGTGGGTTCTTACAGCAAGGCAGTGTTTCCCTTCTCGGTACAGTAGTCTGGAACTTTGCAATATTAAATCCATCTATTTTCAGGAACTTATCAGCACGATGCTTCTTCAACTTGAATGCAGCAGTTTTTCCTCCTGTTTGGCTTTAACACTGCTTTTCTGATATAAAAGGCCTGTGGGACCTTGCTATTTTCTGCTATTATTGCTGTAAATCTAAATAGTCCTGGCTATTTTACATAGAAGCATAAATAGATTTTCCAAGTGTCATGGTTAGACAATTGCCTTTTTATGAGAATAATCTCTTGCTTCTGCTTAACTGGACAAAATAAAATAGAAAACTTGGGTAAAACTAAAAAAGTTCAAAGGTTCATACTGTCCAAGGATTTAAATGTTTGGATACTGTTATGAAAAAAAAAAAAAAAGATTTTAGTAACAGTTAAAGATAAAATTATGTAATGGATTCAGGCCAAAACCTTACATCCAAGCATGTTGATTTTGGAATAGCAGTTGGCAGCATGAAGCCATTTCTGCTAAGGAGCATTAGTTAAGATCTTCCAGCATAATCATATTAAGCAGAGTTTTTCTGTTATTTTATTATGCAGTCAGCAAAATCATAACCAAATTTGCCTCATTTAGGTACAAAGATCTGAAAGACTACAAAGCCTGGCTTGGAGTCCATAATATCAAAGGAAAGGGAGAGGAGAAGCGCAAACAAGTGCGGAACATCTCCCAGTTGGTATATGGCCCTGCAGGGTCAGATTTGGTCTTACTGAAACTCAGCAGGTTAGTAGCTGTTATTGTGAATTTACATCTCTTCACTTTCATCTGCTGGGTGAGATTCTTCCTAAATGAGATTTGCAAGTTCACTGCTCTACTATCTCCAGTACTACAGTTGCTGTCTCCATAGGGTGAACTTCCAACTGAAAGAAATTTTATTTGATACATGCAGAAATGCAGGTACATCAATGTTGCTCAGAAAACAGATGTCACTCCTGTGAAATCATACCTACATTATTCTTCCTGTTAACCTTGTTTAGGTTTGTTGGGAGATTTCAAGAAAACCCACTAAGTGCCCACATGGACTAGGATATGGTTTTAATTTATAGAATAAGCACCAGATTGTAGCTGAGATCTTTGTGTATATACAAGCTTTCAAAATTTCTCCATATGAATAAACCTATATATCCAAATGAAATGCCATCACTGCTTACTTTTAAGATTAAAACCCAAGTTAAATAGCATAAAAGTGGTGACAGCATTTCAAGAATTTTTTGACAGTTGGCAGCTGTAGTACAAAAAATAGGTAGAAGAATCCATCATATTCTTCAGAAACAGAAAATGAAAGGAAAAGAATTGGCACAGTTTTAAATTGCTGTGGTCTATAATAGACTTAATGTAATTTTAAAAACCCAGTTCAGAAGGTTAAGTAAAATCCATTATATCTATTTACTTTTTTCTTCATTTCAGACCTGCTATATTGACAAATTTTGTAGAAATAATCCGCTTGCCCATTTCTGGATGTACCATTCCAGAGAAGACCAGCTGCAGTGTTTATGGATGGGGATACACTGGATGTAAGAAACTATTTTTAAAAACTAAATGAATACGTTGACAACTTACTTCCTCTTGTCATTATAGGTGAGGCTGCGGGTATGGCCTGATGCCACGGTTGTCCAAAACTTCTTGTTAAAAAATAGAGTTGTTTTTTTTTCTAATTTTGTAAATCTTTGAGCCTTTTATCCAACTTAATTTAACATGAAATATTTTCCACTAGTCTCTCCTTATTTGTTGTTATTTCAGGGACAGGCAAAATAATTCAAACATTTCGAGGAGTGAATTAGAGAAAAATACCAATCTACATGTTAAAGAAAAAATAGTAAAATTTCTCTGCAGAAACAGTTAGTTAACAGGGTTTTTTGACAAATCTTTGTTCATCTACGTGAGTAGTCTCTTTCTGTAATCCAAAGCAGGGCCATGTGGAAAAACTAATACAGAAACATGTAATCAAAGACTTTATTAATATAACAATAACAGCGAACTAGGCATGCACAGGCAACCCTAAGTCTGGCATTTCCTAACTTTTGAGTACTTGACTTTGCAACCTTTCTAATGTTTATTAAACACAGTTTTGTGTGAAGAAAATACAAATATGTGGGAGAACAGACATTTATTTAGTCTAGTAAATGCTATATCTGGCTAATTATGTGTTGATAAAAAGTTAATAGCTGCCAGTTGACAATAATTACTCCAATATTTACTGCGCTCAAATGTTGTTTTGCCACAGACCCTGAGTAAGCAGCAGCAATACACTCACACTGTCCTGGAAGCAGAGCAGAAGCTAGGCTGGAATTCTGAGGCTGTCTTCCTTGTAGCCACTACTCTGCCATTTCTTTGTGGGTGGCAATTAATCTGTACCAGCCCTCTCCCAAATGACTGCCTTTGATGTTCCCAACATGTCCATATTAGCCATCCTCTAGGGGCATTGGCTGTCTGGGGGACAGGGACATCAGGCTGGAGCACAGCACAGCATCACAGGAAAGCTTAGCTTAAGAGAACTGATAGGGAATTTGCAATGTTGTGGAGTTATGTAATACAGTAAATACATAACATCTGTCATCCAAGGACTTTGTACTATATTTTTTGCACTACTTTATATAATCCTCACAGAATCCCGGTCAGGAAGAAGTGTTACATCCATTTTTTTTTAAGAAAACAGGATTATAAGTCAGTGGAGGGCAAGCTTGGCATTTTTTTTTGGATGGCTGTGCAGAGAACGGGCAGGTCCAGACCCTTTATTTATCTTTGCAGCTTGTACAGGCTTGTCTTTCGACATGTAGAACAAGAGTAAGCTCCACAGGGCTCCTGCTTCCTGACCTTCACACTGATGAATGGAGATTGCACAAGTCTGTGGCTCTGCCCTTGCAGGCACAAAGTCATTCAGGGTAGCTGAGCCAGCACAGATTGAGAAAAACTCCACTCTGCTACAGTATTTTTCAAGTCACACATCCTTCCCTAGGCCATGGCAGGCACTGTTACACATTAACTCATGTTTAAGGCAGGGAGCAGAATCCTCCCTCCACTGATGGGAGTGATAACATTTTCAGGCTCTTTTTCTGATTTCTTTGATGACTGGGCAATTTGGTGGTGAGCTGTAGAGTAAGCCCAGTTACAAAGCCCTTTATTCTAGTACTAAAAAACTTATCCAGATATTCTCAGAGAACTAAACAGACTTGAAAACCAAACAAATGTCTGGTAAAGCCCATTTTCAGAAAATAAAAGAAATCCGAAATAAAAAAGCAGGATAACAGTGGGGATAGACAAAAACGTGAGTTTTGGAGAGAAAGTACAATAACTGAAATTACATGAATAAGTTTATGTGGACTGTGTCTTGAAATACTTTCTTTCCCTTAAAATACAATAAAAATTTTATTTTCTTTTTAATTGTAGTAGCTAACTATGATGGCCTTCTCCAAGCAGCAAACCTGTTTATTTTGGGAAACGAGAAATGCAACCAATATCTCAAAGGAAAGATTACTGTGAATGAGTCTGAAATCTGTGCTGTGGCTGAAACCGCAGGTGCTGGGCCTTGTGAGGTAAATATTGCACTTCCTAATACATTTTGAGGACCCTGGCTATTTCTTTCCCAAAAAAAATAAATTACTGGAGGTTTTTAAACTTATTCTCATTGCGCTTAACTTTTGCGTTGGAAAATGATTTGTGTTACAAATCTTCTGTTTTATGTCAGAGTGCAGAAATTACTTCAATTTCGCTGTGCTACCACACCATTGAAAGATTTCCAGGAATCTTATATATACTCATACACTAAAACACCTTCACTAGACTGAGGCAAACCTGTGTTCTGTACACTAAGGACAAAGGTGGGCTCTGTGGTAGCAGTAGCTGTGTGTTTTGATTGAGTAGAAATCAAAGACTGGAGCAAATTTACATCCTTATTTAGATGAGGCATTGCAAGCAAAATACATAACAGTCAGTACTCAACAGAGGTGATAAAGTTATGAGGAAGGAGAAAGATCCAGAAATGTACTGAGGTTTTTATGAGTCAGAAGGCTTGAGCATTTTGCTCTTCTGAGCCTGAGCAACATATTGATGAGGACAGGAGAACTACTTCAGTGATCAAGTTTGGTACAGTTGGTTGGTACAGTTGTTTTGCTTAGCACTACTTTTGATGATGGAGAAAAGACATCTGAGGAGAAAAGCTGTAAATAATTTATTACAGGAAGATAAATATTTTTTGATGGAAAATCTGACTGCAGATATCTAGAAAGAGGGAAGTCATGAACATTATTAAGTATTTATTATCTGAAATAGGATTGTTGATTTCCTAATACCAATGTTAACTGTGTAATAAAATTTTCCCCACCCAAGGGTACTACCAAACCATGGGGAAAAGAGGTCATCTTCATAAAGCTGAGTCCTCTTCCATTTGTTATTAATAATCTATGGGATCATTTTTTGTTCCAAAGTATTTCTTCAAAATAAAATGTTTAATTGTAAATGAGGTCTTAGACTTGTCAAGACTTATAAATGAAACATCTGCATGGGAGTCTGCTGGGGATCCTGCACTTTGTTTTCCCCTGCAAGAAGAAATGGAATGAATTAATATTAGCAATCAGTCTTAATCACTGAGCAGTTTCCTGCTCCTTAAGTTCTCCTTTGAAGCTACTTTCCTCAGCAGAGAACAGGCAGAGGAACAAAATCAGATTGGCAGGTGAAACTCCACTCCTGAAAGTGTTTTATGAGCAGCTCTCATGGCTCTGGCATAGTTCATTGTTCATGTGGGAACTAGTCTGCCATCAGTCAGAAAAAATCCCAAACCAAATAAAGGTCAAGCATTGTTGTTTCTCTGGTGATCCAGAGAAAATGCAATGCTAATTGTCAGCTTTGCTTTTTTTAAAAAATAATTCACTGTCTGATATAAGAATTTGCTGTCTAGTTTTGCAGCAAGTTTCCAGGGTCCAGTCTACCTTTAGCCTTGGTAGAAGCTGCAGCATCTGTGTTCGAGTCCCAGATCTGTGTGATTGTATCTAACTCTGATCTCAGTGGGTCACACTCCAAATTTTCATGTAATTCATAAACTACTGTATAGGTGTCTCGTTCATTCAAAATAACAAAAAAAAAAAAAAATTTTAACAAGTTATGTCTCAAAATAGTGCTTAAAAAAGTATTACCTTTTATCATGCTTTTTATTCCTTCTGCCTATTAGTACATACAGATTCTCATCCTAGGGCCTTGCAAGATGATTGAAAGAAATATACTAACCTGACTTTGTCAATATGTTTGACGCAAAGCCTGTCATTATAACAAAAATGTTTATCTGTCAACTCACATTTAGCTCATCTGGTTTATATTCACATAAAAAATATTAGGCTTGCAGGTAGCTGAAAGAGGTGAATAAAATCTGGTGGTCTGAAGTCATTAGAATGACATGTAAAGATGGATCACAGAGCTTAATTTGCACAGAAGGAACAAAAGGTCAGAGGCCAACTCTGACATTGTTTGTCATAAGTTCTGGTTATGAAAAAAAAAGATATTGTAACTTGGTTTATGTCCTGTGGCAAGAACACTATTGCTTAGTGCATCTTGCCATCCCCAAAAGAAACCATTCAGTAGCAGGCAGGTGGGAGCTGTGTCTTGGAGCATTTTGAGAAGTGACACTCATGCTGTTTATTTTTTTCCCAGCGAGATTATGGTGGTCCTTTGGTTTGTGAACAAAACAGGCTGAAGATTGTAATTGGTGTCATTGTTCCTGGCCGTGGATGTGCCATTCGAAATCGTCCTGGGATTTTTGTTCGGGTCTCATATTATTCCCGGTGGATTCACAAGATTATGATGACCTACAGAAAACCCTGAAAAAGTCAACAACTCCCACTGAAAGATTCTGGACAGCCTGTAATTAATGTGTAATGTAAAGAACGACAATTTTTTAAGTACTTGATAGTCAAGTTTCTTGAGCTTCTTTTAATATTTATGGGTGTTTTTGGTGTTTTTGTCTATCAGTGTTGTTTTATAAATGTTGGAGTGACTTACAGTATATGCAAGTATGGTGACATATCTCCTGAAGATACTTGAATGGATAAACAATTTTGCAAAGACATTACTGGATGATAAATGGTTTTGTAGAAATAGATCATATGACCTCCTTGATGCTGCTCTTCAGATTATCTTAGGAGAAACAAGTTATAGTTCTACTTAACACATCTTATTCTTTCTATGAGCCATATATTTCTCTTCATATATAACAAAAGCGCTACTGAGAAATATATGCGTCTGTCAGGACAGCATTTATGATCATATTTCTCTTTCCCCCTTATAAGAGGTCAAAGATTTCAGTACTTTATAAAAAAATAATATCTTTAGTAAGCAATCTTTTCATTTTTGATGGATTTTGACAAACCTGCCATAAGCAGAGTTCTCGTAGAAGTCACTACCACTTTCTTTTACACAATGCTTACAGACTCCAGTTCTGCACTTGGTTCCTTCACTGTATATATGGTCCTCTAACAGATATCTCAAACCCCATTTTGGTTAGCAAACTCTTGATCATTCCTTTACAATCTTACCGAGAAATAACTGTGGATTTGCAATGCTAAAGACAGCATCTCATACAGTTTGAAAAAGTAATCCTGAGTAGCTATTGGAAGACTTTGGGCATTGAAAGAAATTTAAATCAAATATGCCCAAATCTTTCTAAACAGACAAGTATTTAAAGTTTGGTTGGTTCTAGTTATTTTATGGAACTCTGCATTTACAGCAAGAAAAAGAACAGTTGAATCTAGCGCCTGGCTGAGAGACTTAAGACTGGGAAAAGTAAGTTATACGTTAATAGTTTTTCAGAGCCATGAGAACTTTAATAAAACCTTAACTAGATTTGGAAAAAAGTCTATCTTTTGTATAATTCACTTCAATATAATAAAACAATTGCAGAGATTGATATGATCTTGTATTTAATATGGACAACATCACCAACAGTTTAGTTGCTTGTTTCCTGTCTATGTATGGGACAATCATTTTCCTTTTTGCTGATAGGGAAAGGGAACACAAAATCATCATCTATGAAAAGTGCTTGTTCTTCTGTAGGCATTTAGTTTTATGTCTGGAAATTTTGTACAAATATGTTGGTATAGGTGGCACTGATTACCATTTAATTTCTGGAAAATTGATATGACATATATCCAATGTTAGTTTTACTACTGTACATGTAATGGCATAAATAACAGCACTGTTGCTTCACTTGTGACTGTGTAAATTGTAAATGTTTCCAGTAGTGTTTGGTCTGTGTGTCATATGTAACTGCAGAGCCACGAATCTGGCCCCGTGGTGTGGATATTTCATCCAAAAGGACATTTCATGCAGAAGATGCAGGGTTGAATTCTGCCCTGTCAGAAAGCAACCACTTCAGGGGAGATGTCATGGGAGACAGGCCTCGTCTTGGCTCACCAAATTTTCTTCAGCAGTGCACTTTGACTTCAGTGGGACTCAGTATGCTTACATCTGGTGAGCTGGGATGAGTTTCAGCCTGTGCTTAAGAGGCTTGGCTCGCTGAGATTTGTGTCACATTTCCAGCGGATTCTACTGGCACATAGGGCAAAGTGTTTCAGCAAGCAGAGCTTCTGAAGTTCCTCCTGATGTAAATAATCTCTTTGGACAAGATGTGACTTCTCTGTGCAGCACATTCAAGGTTGTGGATGCTATGCAGACAGTCTGTCTCAATCTATTCTGGCCACCTCTGAAGGCTTCATGCTCCCTTTAGCCTCTCTTACTTACCAGGCCTAAAGAGGGCAGGATTTAGCCTATTGTATTTACACTTAATTATTGTCATGTAGGTGAAGAGTGTATTCGTACTAAGTATATACTGACCACATCTTATTGAAAGGATTACATTTTTAAGAAAGACTTTTAAAAAACTCCAAGTGAGTTTTGTTCTCAGCCACAAGTAGAATGTGGATAAAATATACAATTCCATGTTCACTCTTTGTATTCGAAGAACTGTCATGTGCTCACTGTATTATGTATTTGCAGGCATTTTGTTATGTCTATCTAAAAAATTTGAATCCTAAAATATTTTACTTATAAGCTTCTGCTGTGCAGAAGACTGTGATTTTTATATATATATATATATATATATATATCTCACACACACACACACACACATATATATGATAAAAAATACTGTTTTTTCTTAGACAACGTGTAAGGATTTTTACCTGTTTGTTCTGGGCAGTGCCTCAGTAAAATAAATTGTTCAGAGTTGATGCTCCAGAACTTAACAAGTTTGTATGCACTTGCTTACCAGGTATTTTTGCTCCCCCAATCTCAGAATGGAGGGCACCTGAGATCCTGAAGAGCAAGGGAAGAGAAGAATAATGATATGTGGTAATGAATCTGTACTTCATTTATTCCTGTGAATATTTCTTGTTGGTACCAATGGTACCGTACCAGGCAACTGTTATAACTACAGGACTCTCTTAAGAAAGGACACTCTATAGATATTTTTTCACTGTTCTAATATTTTTTTTCTCTCTGTTATAACAAGGGAACCTGATCTAGTGCCCATCTAAATGCTGAAAAGCCTCTAATTAACTTCACTAGGATCTGAATTTTACTTCATAGATGTGATTTTAATCAGATTAGAATAAAGGGTACAGAACTTAAATTCTTGTTAAGGACATTCTTAAACTCCATTTAATTTCATTCTCATTCTCTTTGCTGTAAAGAGAGTTAGTTTAACTTAATTACTATTTTCTTTGGGCATTAGAACTGGCTAACGCATCTTCATTTTATTAAAGAAAACATTTTTCCCTTAAAAACATTTTCCCCCTATCTCTTTTTCTCTCATAAACCTCATGACCCTCAGAAAAATGTAGCTCTCATTGGGAATGTACTGGTCTAGATTTTTGCTGCTACTGCTGAAATCTTCTTCTCTCATTTAAGATTAAAATTCTCTGAGGCATTCTGCAATCGCTTCCTGCAGGCAATGCCAATGTACTTGACAGAGCTACTCACTTGAGTTAGAGCTTTTCAGATGAGGGTCCAAATATATTTCTGGGGGTCAAAATCTACTCAGGCAAAATGTCCCTTGAATTCAGTGAATGAGATTGTCAAAAGAGCAGGGCCTAAGAGTTGTTCAGTGCTTTTCCACATGGATCCTTGTACACATTCTCAGCTCCAAGGCAACCTCAGCAGGAGTTGAGGCTTTGTCATCATCCTTCTGTAAAGCTGGTTGTAAACCAGTTGACCCCCATGGAGACTGTAGGAAGCCTATTAGGTTGGTTATTTAGCTTTGTCTCCTTACCAATTATTTTTTTCCTCCCTCATGTGCACTGGTATATTACTGTTTTTGAATGTTGGGGCTGCTGGCAGGAACTGACATGGCTTTTCACCCTAAAGTTTTCTGGTGTTCCTTTTCAAAAATACCCTTGGGCATTTATGTATGGTGTTTTCTTGCATGGGATCTAACTTCAGGGAGCTGCCTGTGGACTTCAGTGTATGATAAAAGAATTTTTTTTATTTAAGAGGGAAGAATAATGCTCCCATTAAGTACAACTTGATGAATGCCTAATGAAAAAGGAACACTCTGGTTATAACTTGTAATACAAATCTTCTGTAATTAACATGTTCATTAGTTAATAAAGTTGGTATTTTTGTAACCTTGTTTACTCTTATTATTCTTAATAAAGTATTTTATAAAAAACAACAAAACTTAATTAGCATTACATTTCTTATTGAAAGAACAAGGCCACAACCCCACTGCAAGTTTCCCAGTTCCAATTCCAGTGAGGGATTTTAATGTGCAAAGTAAGGAGGACTGGTGCTGTAAAGATCCTCTTGTGTCCAATTGCAGAATTGAAAATAAAATGAAAGAAAGAGCCAAATACATGGTGATCTTCTTGAGAGTTCCCAAGACCTTTCTAAATTATTTCTGCATTGAGAATGGTCTAAGCATATTACAGTGAGATATTAGCAGTGGAAAGGATGTTCTCAAGCTAAATATAAATATTTTCCTTGAAGTTTTAGTTCCTTAAAATTTTAGTATGAGAGGCTTGGAATTTTACTTACTTGAATAAATACACTTTACACTTCTGGAAAGGGCTCCCCTCTCAATATCACTTTGTACTGAGGTACAAAAAATGATGCAAAGGAGAGCAATAACTTGCAACAAACCTTGGTGCTGCTGCTGCTTATTACCACAACCAGCCAGCAGCTACCAGAAAAGGAAATAAGCAACACCCTTACTAACCCCACCAGATCAGTGCCAAGTATTGTCAAACTCCTGTAAAATCAGAGCATTCTGGTGAGTTCAAATAAGGGACAGTAATCTCATTACTTCTTTGTCGTTATTCAGCTAAAATTTCAAAGTTGTAAGCATTTCTGGTTGCACTGTGATTTCGATGATTTAAATATATATTTGCTCCAGCTATATCCACAGTGATTCATTTTTCAAATAGACTCATGTGCAGAGTGTTTGAAGTCAGATTCTGAGTTTTCCATGGCAAACATCACTTTTTTGTGTGTGTGTTTTTTCAAAAAGGGAGTTTTCTAATCAGTCCATAAAACCAATGGATTTTATCAGGAACTCCTGAAAGCACTGGGAAGCTTTCAGTAATTTCCACCATGCAGGAGTGCCTCCAAAGTTATTAAAAATCTGTAAATATTCCACATGTCAAAACAATACTTTGCTACAGTTTTACATTCAGCTTTCAGTATGTTCAGGTGACCTGTGTGTCTTCTGGGAACCGTGAGAATTAACTGCTTGTACAGAAATTTGCACCACAAAAATCTCTAATAGGATATTGCCTTCATATTATATTCTGTGGTGGCTTTATCTTTTGTAGCTGCAGGAACACTGTAATCTGCAGATGATCAATGATGGAAGCCCACATTGATGCTCACTGCTTGTGTTCTGCTCTGTGTTATTTAACAAGCCTCATGTAAACAGAGCAGGCCATTTAGCAGGGCTCGGCTGTGTATCTACTCTGCCTTCAAAAGCACCGATTTCTGGACAGCTACGTTCCAATAAAACCCACGTGCAATAAATAGGAAAGAAAACAGCTGGGAGGGAAAAGGCAGACCATAAAAAGGTTAATAACAAAATAAGCCCTAAAATAAAAAAGATTTTTTTTTTCATGTTGTCTCAGTTTTTATAACATAGGCTGTATGGTGTGAAAAGCTGCAGTAGAATAGCTTAATAGTTAAATCTACTTCACTTTGTTGAGAACACTTGGGAAGATGCAATGACTTCTCCATATGGTCACAGAAGATACAGGACAAGTTGTGCTTCTATGTCCAAAGTCCTGATCCTACTTGCATTGAAATCACTGTCAAAACACTATTTTAAAACATTATTTAGCCCAATCTAGAGCTAATAGATATGTCCCAAATCTTCCTTCAAAACCCCTCAGACTTTGTCTTGACATTGTTTCAGATCCTGTCTTGAAGAAGTGCTCAGGACGTGTTCCAGACTCTTAGTGAGTATCAGAGGGAGAAAATCTACATTTTATTTCAATGCTGAGCATCAAAGTTCAACTTCAGACTATCAAATTTGCTCAGAGACTGACTGAAGATGAGAATTGGTTAATTTTGTTACTATTCAGATATTGTTCATTAAATAATAATAGCAACAATAATTTTATCATTATAAATTATTAAGAAGAAGAGGAACAACAACAACAATCTTAAAACCCATGATGAA
Source organism: Ammospiza caudacuta (assembly GCF_027887145.1). NCBI lineage: Eukaryota > Metazoa > Chordata > Aves > Passeriformes > Passerellidae > Ammospiza > Ammospiza caudacuta. The sequence continues at coordinate 67,738,829 of NC_080597.1, read as the reverse complement.
TGCACTTGCTATTAATTTAGCTTTTATACAAAAAATAATAAACTCTTTAGGGAAAAACTCCCCACCAGAGCAAATAAATGTACCACTTCAGAGTCCAAGAGATGTCATTTACTTGAGATATCTCACATTTTATCTGTTGAAGCTAGTGCTGACCTCAATTGGAGTATTTAATGCATTCTACTGGAAGAAATATTGTGTAGAAGACAGTGCAATTCATAACAATTTATCAAAAATAAGGCAAGAAAGACAACATTAGAGGTATGCACTCGATTAAATGAGGCTAGTATAAAATACAAATAAGGATATAGTCCTTCTCTTCCACAGAGAGAAGTTTTGCCTTCAGCAAAATATGACTTTATAGTATTTAATTCAGTTCATATAATACTGACTAAAAAAAATCCAGATGGTTTTCTTTTCTTGAGGATTAATGTCAGCATTATACACACAATGAGCAAATATGCATTTACATCAACATTGCTGTTTCAAGCCATGTCAACAACAGTCTCGTGTCTTGGGCGTAAATATGCCATCTGCTGTTCAGCCTTGTGTTTAACAGGGCTCTCACTTCACAGAGCACTTACAAAACTGCCATCACAGAACTCCTTCTCCAATTTTTTAAATTTACTTTTTTAATTGTTTATTTTAAATTTTTTAAAATGAAATCACTGCAAATTTTCTGTTCATAGCAGTGTAAGTTGTGGAAGATTTGCATTAAGTGTTCACTTGAAAGTCCTGCTTTCCATTTCTGTGCATACTCACAAGACAGATGAGTCCAAATTATTGCCTTTTCCTTCAATTCTTTGTAACCTATATTTCTGTTGGTTAAGTCCACACATGGCCTCAATTTTTTTTCTGTTACATATATTCAGAAAAAGTCCTTAAAATACCTTTAGGAAGTGAAAACTCATTGCAGCCCAGCCTTCAGCTATGCCCTGATGTTCCCAACTTGCCATCAAGTATATTAACTCATGGAAAGGAATATTCTTGTGGGCTAGATGGCTTCTACACTTCCCACATCAGCAAAGCCTGGGGAGGTGCTCACAGCCATCCATACCAAACCATCCATACATTGCCAGAGGTCTGGTGTGGCTGAGCACCCCAAGCACACAAATTACACGTGGACGCAGAAACAAGTGCACATCACAGCCACCCAAATGCACATAAATGTCTTCACAGTGGTATATTTATTAATCTAGAATTAATAAATTCACAATCTACACACATACTTCAGGAAAAGGATTTTAACCTGGGGTTTTCCTTGTCCCAGTGCTGTGATAACTCAAGTGCCTTGGCACAGGAATACAAGAGCGTGCAAAGAGAGGTCGTCCTACCAGGACAACTTATCTCACTTTCAAACTAACCAAGAATAACATGGAGAAGCTTTATAGTGCCAGCCACAGATATGAATTTTTGATATCCTGATTTGGCACATTTGTGATGACAAACATCTGCAGTGTAAGCCTGAGCTAGAATAAAATCTTATATACCTCTTATCCTTTGGCCATGCTCTGGATTAGCTGGATGCAAACCAATCCGTTCAGGTCTGTAGTGATTGCATGTTTGCATGTGTCTTTGTGGATGTGTGTGCGTGCCCATGTGTGCAGAGACACATGTGTATCTATTCTTCCTGGCACAATGTACAAGCTCTAGGATTGCTTTTTATTGTTCTGGAAGCAGACAAAGTAGACTTGGCTAATTTTCAGCCATCTGTGATCTAGTTTTTATACATTGGTATAACTGTAACCTGCAAGTGAAAGCTACAATATTTAGAAGTTAAAAAAGTTCAGCCTTGGCCCTTAAGATGCTCAAATGCTTTAGGGAATTAGTGCTAACCACCTGTATTTACACTGTTAATTGAAAGAGTGCATGGGCCTTTGGAGATCCTTCTAGATGGTTTCTTTTTCCTTTTATTCCACTTTAATTTATGGTCGATATCACCAGAGGCTGGCCTTAATTTTAAAGCTGCCTTAAAAGTGAATATTCTTCCTGTAGAAACCTGCTTCCTTACCAGAGCTCTTTCTAGGCAGTTATCTTAATTAATTTAGTTAGGAGTCTTTTCTAAAGTCCTATTTTGTCAGGCTGGCTTCTCACTTTATTTTATTTTTTATTTAAGCAGGGACACCAGGCTGTATTTGCAAGCATTGTGTTTTTTAATCCCCTCTGATGTTACTTAGTGTTAACAACTTTTTGATTCATATAACTCCCTAGCACTAATCCCTGAGCATTAATTCCTCTGGCTTTCTTTGTAAGTTTTTTTAAGTCCTACCTTCCTGCCTGGTTTATACATATGGTTGGAAAATAAAAGAAAAAAAAAATAAAAGGCTTTTCAGTTTTCTTTAACTGGCCTTTGCGTGAATGCTGCTAAATTTTCTTATCGGTACTTTTTCCCATCACGACATGCAGATCTTACCAACTCAGTCTGCAGGAACATGTCAGTTTTATTGGTATGTTTGACAGAGACCAGGCTGGTTTCCAACTGAAATCCATTTGTTTTTCCTCCAGCATGCTTGCTACACCTCCCCAGGCTCACTCTCTGTGTGGCTTCCTCCAAAGAGGTATTTCCCTGCCTGTTTGGGTATGTATTGCACATTGCCTTTCAAAATTGGCAGCAGAGTTTCTTATCTTTCCTAAATTACCCTGTGGAGGGTGAACTTTTCTTCCCATTTCCCTGTCAAATTTTTTAAGAGAGTAAAATACTTCTTACCTTTAAAGCAATTTCCACTAAATGCAGGAAGGAATTGGTGAAGCTGATGCTATCTTGGACAGACAAAGCTTACAGGGAAACACCTCACTTGAGCACAAAGCAAAACCCCTGGATGTGCTTCCCTGTTAAATATTTAAATATAGTCTTGGGATGGCCATATTCCTCTGAATGGTTATTTCAGACACTCAAGAAGAGTTTTTGAATTCCTTTCTTGGATTGGACACGGTGAAGCAGGGGTGTTTGCACAGGCTGCTGCAAAGAGTGATCCAAGGAACTTCTCAGCACTGCTGTCAGACCAGGTCACCGATTCTTTTTCTTCTCTACTGGGTTTCCTTGCTTATTTTCTTGTTTGCCTTGTTTGTTTGTCTGGTACTTTATTATTCTATTCTAACGCTGACAGGAAGAAAATAAACAGGGAAGAGTAGGGCTGGTGGAAGTGTTGTGTTTGAACTGTCTTCTGGGTGAGATTTATGGTCTGCTAAGGACAGCTTTTTGGAAAGTTCTCTTCAATCCTCTCTTGGCAGTTTTCTCGGCCTCCTTTGCTGTCTGAATACACTTCACTTTCTCTGTTTGGAAAGTGCTTTGCTCATTATCTTCCCTGTAAGGGTGGAAGTGATGAAGTCACTTTGTGTCTCTCCCCCTTTCCCTGCCCCACGCCGCTATCTGTGTCCCTAGATGCCAACTCAGCAGCAGCACATTTTCCCTCTGCACTCCCTGCAGGACATTTTCCCTCTGCAAAATCCTGACCCAGGGACACTTGAGAAAACTTGTCTTGGAGAGCAAAATACAGGAAAGGCACGGAGCAGAGTGGCATTTCTACATTTGCCTCTCCAGAGACCATGTCTGTAACGACAACTGTGGTGTGTGAGAGTAGACAAAGAAAACTCACTCTGGAAAAGAGAAGAATTGTTAGAAAAGAGTGTTGCTCGCACAGAAGGCTTTTGATTGCTCTTCAAGATGCGCGTCTGCCTGCACATGAACAGTGAATGGATGCCTGGTGTGAAACAGAGACATTCTGCAGAGACAAATGCAAAGGTTAGGGGCTACCCTCCGGGAGCTTTAGGTGAGAGAAAGCAGCACAATAATTTTAGGTCCCAGCCCATAGGAGTGGCCACTGAGGAGCTTGGGAACCACATAGCTTCTGACCACAACTCATGAGCTGTATTGTTTTCAGGTCTCTTTCTTTGAAAGATAAATCTAAGAGGAGAAATTCAACTTTGAGGGAAAAAAATTCAGCAAGTTCTGCTGAAAAAAAAATAAGCAGCACACCACTGACTTCCCTGAGATCAGCTTTTTGCACATGGAGCTGGTTTGGTTTGGTTTGGTTTTTCTGTTTGCTATGGGCAAACTGAATAAGTGGCCTGAACTAGTTTATGTCTGAATCTGAATTTAGCCAGTCTTTTGAATCCAGCTCAGAAGATGAAGATCAAGGGAAGAAAAGTTGGTTTTTTTAAAATGTTCTTTTTCGGGCCACATCCTTCCTATCATTTTCCCAATTTCACACAATCATTAAAAGAAGAAATGTACTCATGCAGAAAACAAACCAAGCCCTCCAAGTGAGAACATATAGCAATTTCATTCAAAAATGCTTCTTTTAAGGCACAGAGTCTATAAAAACCACACCAAGGGAATACTGTACTCTGTGGTCATTTGTTAGTAAAGCTGACAGGAAATCAAAACTGAAAGGATTCTTCTGTAACTGCCAACTTGCTGTAATGGAAGCCAGGGGAAATATATTTATCTGTTTACTTGACTAAGAAGAAAGAAACCAAAACATATTTTCCTCCAATAGTAAAAGGAGATTAGGCTGTTACTAGTCACTTGTGTGCTAGACTTCCCTCCAGGCCTTTCCTAATGTTTTGTCTCGCATTCAAAACAAATAAAATATGAGCTCTGAGGAAAAGAAAACATTTCACAGATTATAGGAACTAAAAAGATCTTTAGGTACCTAACATTTCACCTTATAGCCTAAAGGATCTTGCCCAAAACTACACATTATTCAGAACCATAATTTTGTAGAATTTTTTTGGAAAGAGATTTCATGCCTGTCATGTGGTACAAAACTGCATCTGCAAAGAAGGACAAGACATTTAGAATATGACTCACTAGGTTTGGTTTTCCCTCCAAAAGTTATTTTTATTGCATTGAAATAAATAATATGAAATATAATGGATCTGGTTCTGTCACCTTGCTTAAGGCTTGATGATCTTAAAAGTTTTCTCTCAAAACAATTCTGAACTTCTTGTAATGGATGATAAATCAATTGAATCATAGGATGGAGGCTACTACCAATCTGATAATAATGTGATATCTACAGTTAAATCTTTGTAAAAAACAGTTTCACGATGATGTGAAGAATAAAAATAGTATTAAATATTCCAAGGTCAGACTCAGCAGTGGATTTTATCATTGTTACATGGCTCTTATGATGTAGAGCTGCCATAAATGTCTTCAATTAATGTATTTGCAGAACTTTTACTGCCATGTAGCAGTCAAAACCAGATGGCAAATCTTGTCACAGATATTTCATTTGATTAATTCTTCTGTCTGGGCAGATTCAGTGCAGTCTGTCAAACCATGAAGATAAATAAAAAATTAAGATGTTTTTCCTAGAGCCTGCTAGTTGGGTAAAGCTTTAATAGCTGGAAGATGGCAAGAATCAAATGGATTTTTTTTTTCTAAGTATGGATATTTACCCTAACAGGGTATCTTTGATGTGAATCTTAACATAACTCTTTTTAGGGTAGTTGCATGAGGGAAATCAATCAGTTTATAGCATGTAAGATAGTTCCTCAGATAAATAACACTTCTGGTTTTGCCCAAGTTTAAAAACCCACAGCAGGAACCATCATATTTGTAGCAAGAAATGAATCTGCACATGTTACCACCACATTTCACATCAACAAGTTTTGCTGTGGTTTTTTGGGCTATTCAAATTCTGTCATAATGTTCAAAGTGCTGAGGAAGAATCTCTTGCATAGACATTATTCCTAAACACTGAATATATCTATGGAAAATCAGTAAGAGTAGGTACACTGTAATTTATGATTTATTTAGCACCATAATAGGAATATGAACATATTATGCTGTAACAAAGCACTTAGGTCCTTATTTGGGACCATAATTAAACATATGCTTAACTTCAAGCACAGACTTAAGCCCCATTGACAAATGCCTGCCTTTGAAGATGCAAATAATCCAGTGAATTTATAAAGCATTGTGACTTTGGCTGAATGTGGGCAAAGACTCCATTTAGGGATGAGACTTGTTTATACAGTGCCTAAGACAGGAACACCATAAACTTAAAAAAAGACTTCCAAAACTGACATTAAAAATGTTAATGGTTCCTTTTAATTCCTCTTCTCCTTTCAAACTAAAACTTGAAATGACATTCAAAGGCTCAACGATGGCAGCTATATGGGAGAGAACACATTGAAATTTACTTCTGACTTAACCACAGCTTGTGTGTCTTCAGTGAAAATGTAGTGCCATGGTTTAGCCTTCTTTTTAGATGCCTTGTTTCATGTCTTTGTGCAGTTGAAAGGTAATGCAGGGAACACTTTAATATGGTTGCATTTTAATGACATTCCATCCAATTACTTCAGAATCTGTGGGGAGCACCTATAACCGGCCTGTGCTCTGGAGCTGAATTTAGATTTTATATCTCTTCAGCATCTATATTACTTGTCTAGACACATCTCTTAGGATTCAGAATTACAAATGACAGATTGTATACCAGGCCTGACATTTATGTGATTGAATATAGAGATATATTTATAATATGATGATAACTGTATCTGATATGTGCTTCATCTAAGATCAGAATGAAGCCCAAAACATTCACAATGGCAGGGTCAACACCCCTTTATGATTACATCAGAGAATACAATATATCTGTATATGTGCAAATCACATGTCTTGACTTTCCAAACTTTTTTCCATAAATTAAAGTCAGGTCTATCCTCAAAGGCAGGAAAGATGATTAAAAAAGACTCAGAAATTATTTTTGAAATACTACAAATAGCTCAGTCACATGAATTTTTTTGATAAAGCCAACTGAATTATGTTCAAAAAGTTATTCTATGTTATTTAATAAAGCTCAATTCCACATTCCTACAAGCAAGGCAACTGCTTTGAGATTAGCATAGAAGACTTGTGGATTAAAGCCAAATGCTAATGACAAGTGAGGATTCTCATGGAAAAACTTGAGGACATGTTCCTCTCTAGAGGAAGAACAAGTTCTGAAATAGTTCTTTGCAATCAACATATGCATTGATTTTATATATTACTATTAAAATTTTTATTCCTTTTAGTGATTAAACTAGAATTTATTTGAGTTGTATTTAGTTTTTGTCTTTACCTCTGACTTTTCAAGATTTACTTTATCTTTGAGCATCTGTTGAGACCCTGAGTGCACTCATCTTCTCCTTTTACAGTTACCTTTGATCTTAATTCAGGAGCAATTTTAACTAATTCCAATAAAAACACTTCCTTTGTTGGTTTTGTGACCCATAGATCAGGGTTGAGATGTTCTGTGTGAATCCTCAGCAGGCTGAACAAAGACACTGAGCACGTGTCAGGGAACACTTATGTTTTACTATAAAGTTGCCATAACCTCAGCAACCAGCCCACTATTTAGACTGAAAAGATGTTGGTTAACAAGCCCTTAAATCCTTACAATACGCTTCCACTAGAGTGGAGGCAAACAAGCCCTTAATTAAGTACACTTCAGTAAGTTCTCAGCTCCCACAATAAACTCCTCAAAAGCTGCTGGCTCACAAGCTCACCAGTGTTCAAGGGCACTGGCTAAAACCCACAACGCCCTGACACAATGTCCCCACTCCCACAGTAAAGCCCACTAGGGAGCAGGGGGTAGAATATGGTAAATGCACTTTGCCCAGGCAGAAAACCAAGAATATGACCCCAGAAAAGGGGAAAGAAAAGGGAAGAAAACAAATATGACCCCTACACTGGCCCCACCATGTGGATGGTCTGTAGCTGGGATTGCAAGAGAAAAGAAAAAGAAAGAGGAAAAAGTCAGAGAGAGAGAGAGCCAGGGAGAAGAGAAATAAAAAGAAAGTGAAGGGGTCTGATCTGCTCCCTTCTATAGTTAACCTTATGCTTGCCTCTTATGTAAATTGGACTTCTCACACATTTTGTTCCTTCCTTGACAGCCAGTCCTCCTCCAAGGGGTGAGGTGGGGGAAGCGGACACAGCCCCAGTCTCTATGAGCAGGAATTTGGATCAGGACAGCACTGCCCCACCTCTGTGGGACCCTCTCCTGATCACACACTTCCTGTAGCAACACTCAGTGTTTGAGACAAAACATGCTTAGGTCTGGTCCTTTACAGCTGGACATCAGTGTTGAGTTCAAGGACACAACTTTGCTGCATCTCTGTTATGATTAATGCTTCAAAATGCTCTACAAGAGGCTGTTGCTTTCTCCTGAGTCCTTATGAGATAGAAAGGCAATTGGCAGATATTTGCTTTCATTTCACTATAGAAAACAAAGGTAGTTCCACCCTTCCAAGATTCGTAAGTCTTTTTGTCATTCCTAGATACTTACATCAAAAATTCTGAACAGAACATGAGAAACAAGAGAAAATTGGTTCAGTTTTCAAAGGTGTCAGATCTGAACATAAGGACCCCTAAATCCCTTACATGTGTAAAAACACAAGCTTTGCCTTTGTGTTTCTTCATGCTTCCCAAAGAAATATTTACAAAGTTGGGATTTATTGACTAGGTGTGAATTTTTTACTTTTAACTGTAATAAACTGTGTATCACAGTTGCTCAGTTGCTGTTATAAACATACATATACATATGAAAAGAATAAACCTACCTTTCCTCCACACTGGAGATTAACAGGCATGAAGAAAAAAAATTTAAGCACCTTTAAGGGAAAAGAAAATATACTACCACTGTTTTATTTTAATTTTATTTTATTCTTTCACTTTGAAAGTGGCTATAACCCCATCTATTTGATATTAGTTTGATATTGATGTCAAAAATTATGATAGATATTTCCAAATACATTAATATTTTAATTTCACATTAGGCTATTTTTACACATAAAATTTTCATCCTGTTTTCCTTATTATTGAAGTAACTAAACATGACAGTGGCTGTATCCACCCCAAGACAAAATGCACACATTTTTACAGCCATTGTGTACAAAACCTTGGTGCATGAAGTAATATACCCAAGCTGAATTGAAAGCGTAAGGGAAACTTTAAAGAGGTAGAATGCAACCAACATTGAAAGTTGGCAGGGATGTTACACAGTTTAACACAAGCTGTTCCTCTCTAATATCGTAGTGACAGTTTCATATAAATGACATTTCGTGAGTAATAAAATGACAAATACATCATTAAAATTAGAGACAGATTGCTAAATGGATTAGACTGCAAGTATCTTGGTTTTTTTCCTTATTCTTCCACATGCCTATTTCATCTTGCTGAAAAACTATATGCCAATGTTGTTCATATTGCCAGACCTTTAAATGAGTTTTTAAATTCATTCAGCTCTACCATGAAACAGCTCTTTGAAGAGAGGAAATTCAGCATTGATTTTTTTGGTATCCTTGAACAAGCCACTCCCAAGCTCTTGGATGCATGAAGTGCCAGGCAAACGCAGGGCCTTGTCCGTGTATCAAATAATTGTAGAACAATGAAAGGGCCTCATTTTTTATACTACTTTTCAAAAATAAAATCTAGTTTAGTGCTCAGGTTAGAGTATCAAAAACTGTTGCAAATCTTGGTCGGAAAGTACATATAAATTATTAAAATATTTAGGGTCTAGAATAGAAACCAGTCAAACCAGATTCACACAGGCAAATACAAGATGATAGGAAGAAAACCAAATAAAATAGACTCCTCTAATAAAGAAGCTAAGAGGCTAACAAAATATATATTTAAAAAAATAATTAGAAAGCTATCTAGGACATCTAACATAAAGACAGGTAGGCAGAGTTTCATAAAAGGTTGTCAGAATCTTATGGTAAGAAAAATACAATTTTGGGGGGGGTGTTGGGCTCATTAAGATTATTTACTGTAATATTAATTGTAGAATAACTTAGGAGCAGTTTCCTAGTTTTATTAAACTTCTTCAGGAGCCTACTGATTTTAGGGTCTATTTTTGTATGTCATTCCATTGTAGACTTGAGCTACTTGTAAAGGGTGGCTACAGGACCTCTGTAGCCCATGCAACAGCAATAAAAAGATGGGTTTTTTTTAATAGGGGAAATAAAGAAGTTTGGTTTCCTATGGCTGTGTCACCCTTAAATACCTTGCTCTGTAGCAACACCAAATCTGCCTCACCAAACAATATGGGGCAGTTAAAAGACCGGTCCAGAGCTTTGTGTGGGCTGAAAATAAGTTTTTGGACATTCCTACCCTTTATTAAAGCAATCAAAAGATTCAAAAGTTGTTAAAGAAAGACAGACTTGCAGATGGGTCTGAGGTCCATCTGGGGACCACCTGAAGGGTAGGGGTTGCCCACAAGCCAGCAATGCACAGCAAGCAAAGCAGGCCAGCAGCCTCCCATGCTGGAGAGACAAAAAACATTTCAGGTCTTGGAGCACCTGACCTGGGAGGAGAAGCTGAGGGAGCTGTGACTGTGCATACATGATTCTGTACTCCTGTTTCCTTAGGAAACTCATCTAAACATGAATATATGAAATCATCAAAGCAGCTGTGCAGCTGGTTCTTGTTTATTCATTCTCATTGAACAAGTAGTTTTGCCTACTGGAGGCTACTCATACATCCTGCAAACCCCATCTCTTGTAGAAAGAGAGAGCATTTAAATGGAAAAAATCTTGACAGAGAACTCTGGATTTGTTAGAAGCTCCATACACTTCTCTCACAGTGATTTGTCAGCCTAACTCCGCTTTTATGATAGCACTAAAATATCTTTTACAGGGGAAACTAATGGGCATCTTATCAGACAACCTTCTTAACAGTGTTCCAGTGGAAACCAGCAGGGAGCCATTTTAGAATAAAAGGGCACAAGAGAAAAGAATCAAATCAATTTGGTTTTAACTTTTTCTTCTGCAAAAACTGTAGAATTTTTAAAGTTGAATTGCAGTCTGTAGGAGTAATCTTAACTTTAACTTTGCGCTCTTTGATGAATTTGCAAGCTGTTAAAAAGGAAGGGGAGATTCCACCAAATTAACCATTAAATATGTACATCTGATACAAATCAGGGGCTATTAGTGGCTTTGTAGTTTCCACTTTTTGTTAATGAACTGTGGAAATGAAAAATTGGCACACTTGGCCAAAGAATATTGTTTATAATAATCTTCAGAATCACACTGGTCTTGGATCTAGCTGTACAAAACTGTCTTCATGCCAAGGCACAAGGGAGAGAGACAGTACTGAAAAATGTGAAAGGGCCTGGAAGGTACTGAGTTACTCTGGTGAAGGACTAAGAGCCCTTGGCTTCAGCTAAAGCAAAGACCCACTCAGGGTGAGTACCTCACTCTGTGAAATAATCTTCTGACTAAGCATGTGCTATTTCCTCCTCTCCTGAAATAAGTGTGTGCACATTAACATTTGTAAATGTCAGACAAGTGATCTGCTGCATTGAGCAGTCTCACTTTAAACCTGTCTAATGCATGTCCTGTCTTAGTAAAGATACAGATGCTTTCTGTGGTCCTATAAAAACGTGCATTTGAATGATAAATGGGACAGTTTATAGTTCCAATTATTCTTGTCTCCTTTGAAGCAGGAAAACTGGCAATCCCTTATCTAGACTTTAGCAGGTTGAGATAAACCTCGATAGCAAAAAGTATCTGGATTGTCAGAGCTTTTAGCTACAGTAAACTGCTTAAACTGAAAGCAGCTGTTAGTCAAAAGGGAACAATACCCATTCATTTGTAAGATGTTCTGTGGCTGGGGTACTATTAATGAGTTTTTTCTTCAGATGAGACTATTGTAAAAAGTCTAAGTTACACATGCAGACACTCATATGCACAAACACGCACATGCAGTGATATAACACACGTAGAGTTTGAAGAAATCTTGTTTGGCTAACACACAGTAGTCACTTGGAAGAAATAATTCCTGGAGATCACTGTGTTTGGAAAACTATGGTTTGGTTCCAACAGTATAAAAGTGAGATTTCACTCACAGTTATGAAAATGTTATTGTTGCCTCTACAGATCTATTATTTCCATTTAATGTCTGGAACAGTAAAATTATCCTCACTGAGAAATTCTATTCTGCCTGCTTCTTATTTATTCTTAATTATATTGGAATTACATGGACAGTGCAGTCTTCTATCGTGTCTTCTGAATCACTACCAATGTATTTCATTGCATTATATAAGACAATGATTCTGCCTCCTTCCGTGTTTTGTACTATGTTTCTTCCAAGCTTCTATAAAGTCTTCTGGTGCAAATTTAAGTTTGTGTTTTAGTTAACACTGTCATAAGGAAAAGATACTAATTAAATTTGTAGCATATATTCAGTGTCCTCACTTTTTTAGAAACATGGTTGCAGTCAGAATTCTGTGTGGACCTATTCAGTCCAGAATGAATTCTCCTGTAGTTGTGAATTATGTCCCCCAATTCTTTTAAAATGTCTATACTATGCACCTATTTTCCCAAACCAGTCTCCTGATAATATGAAAAACCAAATCTCCAAGACCAAAGCTGTAACTGACAAACTACTACAACTGACAGTGGCAACAGTATATATGATTTGCAAGAGGTAAATACTTACACCAGTTCAAAACCTCCCTTCTGTCTGCAGAAGTCTCAGTTCTGTTTAATTTTTCTGTTGTTTCTGTGCTCTTCTAATTAACTAACTTCTGTACTGAACTCTCAATCAACTCTGCTGGGATTATAGCATATTTTCCCTTGAAAACCAGTTTGGACAGTCATGAAACTCATCCCCTGTTCAGGCTGGTACTTCCAGTCTACACTGACACTTGATTTTGCAACAACAGGGTAATGTCAGGACTCCCTTCTGGAATTTATGTATTGGCTGTGAGACAGGGGTGAGCATCTAGTGGGAAAGGTTAGGCTGGCAAAGGAGAGGTTTTAGGTTATAGTAGGTAATCTCCACACAGTTTATCCCCCCACATCCTCCAGTGGGTCATCATAACTATGTAGAAGTTACATTTTCCTACTGGTTCCTTTCTGTGGAGGCACCAATACATAGATGAAGTTTGAACTCCGGCATTACACTCTGAATTTGAAGCCTAAATACATAATTTCTTCTAACAGAGAGAATGGAGTTGGCAGCCCATGAAGAACTGAGGATTAGCTTTACCCCTTTCTTCGTATTTTTGCATGAATTCAGACTTAGTTGATTTCCAGACAGATTTTCCCATTTCCATATGCATATGCTTATTTTTGACATGGCATGGCTTATGCCAGGACTTGGCAGGTTGATCCACAATTGTGAACTTCCCTCCCAGAAAAGGACCTTGAACCAAAGACCCAAATTCCTTCTGTCAGGATTTCTTGTGTAATACTATAAAATAGTGGGCAGTCTAACATTTTCAAGCTCTGGTACCTTTCCAGTTTGAAATATCTGGTCTCAGAAAAGGGAAGAAAGATTATTTGAGTTTCACAAAGGTAACTGCTTGCATTCCTTGATCAGTTTTAAAGGGGAAAAAACCACTTCTAAGATCTGCAGATGGAAATTTAGGCTACTGAAATCAACTGTCTGCTGTGTGCCCTGTAACCTAGGTATCACCAAAGAATAATCCAGTCTATGGTACATGCTTATCTTTTTTCTATTGAGAATACAGTAAAATAACATCTTCTCCATTCACTTGGGATGCATTCTGCTGCTTTCCTCTGAGCAGAAATTGAAATCTCCCAATCTGCAAAATGATTAAGATTTCATATGTGCAGGGTTCCAGGATCTGCTCAGAATATAACCCAATAGCCCAACAGTGTTTTCCTCCCTGAGCCCATGTTCTGCTGACCTGAGTCACTGTGCAGGCACTGGCCTGGAGCAGCCAATGAGCTTAGGAAATGTACCTAATCCACATGCAGGTATCTTCTCTTTGTCAAAATTGACTTCAATTACAACATAAAACTTTCTAGGTTTTTCTAGAACATTTTAGATAGAGTTTTGATGCGGTTGATCATAAACTGGATGCTAAAACTTAGCTTTAGATGGTATTTAAAAGGCTGCCGACTCATCAGAAGTAGTACTGGTGATCAATCTGAGAACTGCTTCTTCTATCCTTTCTCATCAGAATTTTTTTGTTGGCTGATGCAGCAATTATTGTTAGTTAGGTGCAAATGATGAGTAGAAATGAATCAAACCATACTATTGAGCACAACTGACCTGTCTGGACTTTATATTTTCCTTAACACAAAGAAATTGCTTATTTGACCCTGTTGCTCAATTCTCCATTTGCCAATGAAGTAAGACATCCTTGTGTTTCAAGACTGGCAAGGGACTGAAACCAAATTTCTGAAATTTGGGTAAAAATTGTAAAGGGTAAAAAAAGACAGTAAATTCAGATAGACCTTTAACATAATTATGGATTACAATACTGAGTTATAAAACTTCCTTTTCAGCGTTTGTATCATTATAATGCCAGGTATTTTGATCCTGCCATAGCCAATCAGATTTCATGAGAACATTAATTTGGTTTGGAGCCAAGAAATAGGTGTAAACATCAGACCTCATTAGATTTTCCTGAACTGGACTGACATTGAGGTTTATTTCAGGCCATATATAATTATGTTGTACTGTATTCATTAAGTTCATTTAATTCCTCCCCCATTTTATGTATCTGCTCCCCCCCATTTTGTGTAAAATGGTTCTGCCCTCCTCAGTTTTCCCGCCACAGCCCTGCCAGTTCTATTGTCAATCTGTTAGGTTATATAATTCCTCCTCCCCTTTTTCCCTTATATGTATGCTTTTTCTCCTCCCTGGGCCAAGTCAATCACCCCCCACTCCACCTAGTATTCCAGAAGCTTCTCCTCTTTGGGGGTTGTGGTTGGCTGTGGTCCCGGGGCCCCTCCCATACCTGGTGCCTATTGGGCTCTCCACTATGTCATTTGTGTTAAGCTCATCCCCTCTTCTCCCCCCATTGGTCTTCTGTAAACCCCTCCCAGGTCCACTCCTTCCCTTTATAACCCTGAAGCACCCTTTGTTCTGGGTCATTCGCTGGGATATCGTGGGTTTCCGATAAACCTGTTTAGCCCCCAGTGAGTGTCCAGCTCCTTCCTTCTCGTCGTTTAGCAGCGATCCCGTCCGCAACCAGCACAGCCCGAGGCCTTGCGACGCCGAGGGGCGCTGGCAGGTTATGCAGCGAGGTGTCAGCTTAACCTCAGCGAGCCAGACTCTGACCTTCTCTGCTCTAGAAGGTTAGATATAGATACACGTCGCCGCATAATTAGACAGTTATTGTAATAATTCCAATTTGTTTCAGATCAAGACTTTTGCATTACACCGTTTAAAGATGAGAACTGAAATCTTCTATGCCCCAAGGCAGATCAAAAGAAAATTTGTCATGTTCTATCCATCTAGAGGACAATAAACATTTGTATCTGTCCTCCAACAAGAGCCAACTCCTGATGCCTGTAAGAATGGCAGAGTTTCAGCAGAACAGAGGATGCCTGTAGATGTCATGTGTGTATGTGAAAGGAAAAATCTGCATTTTATAAAGGGTCATTTAAACCCACAATAATTAATTCATTTCTAAACTACTTTGTAGAATGAGTCCATGTTGAAGCGTCTTATGAAAAATGATTCTGCAGAACTGACTGGATTGAATGATTTGGGAGTAGATTATTTCATCACAATTGAAAGCTTTTTCCATCTGCTGTCCTTGCATGCATAGCCTGTTTCTAGAAGCATTTTTGACAGATTTAAGCTGACTGGGTTTATGTATTTACTTAATTTGTACACAGCAGGGTACAGCATCTACAGGCGACTTCAGAACTCTGAGGCCAGTGGATCAAAAAGTAATAAAAATATTTATTTTTTTGAATAAAACCAGATAAGCTGAAAGAAAGCATATATGTTGAAAAAGAGGAATTTATTATTAATATTTTTGCTGCTTTTTAGTACAAGCTCTTTTGTTTGCAGTTTATCTTGGGCTCTTTAGAGAATTCTAGATCAAAATCATCTTCTTCTCAGGTTTTGACTATTGTGATCTCTCTGCACCAACCTCTTAATCTTTGTCTGTTAAGACCCTCTCCTCCTTCAGTCATTCAAAACACTTATCCCTGCAATTGTTGGAGAAAAATTTTATCTTTTGGCATCATCAGATATTTCCTACTGCCTTTGTTTGAAATATCTTGAAGGAATTTTTTCAACAGCTGTGTTGTTCTGACATTTGAAATACTTTTCGATTTGGGGGTAGGTGTTTTATTTAAAAAAATATTACAAATCTGCACTACATTTTTGTTTTATTGTCATAGCTGATCCACTTTATGCTACCTAGAAATCCATTGAGTACTAAAGGGCAAGTAGTGCCTCTGGAGCATACTGGAAGGGAATACAACTTTCCTGAAAATTATTAAATAGCATATTAAATGATTACCTCCTCTCAATTCATAATGAGCCCACCATATAATTCTCTTTTAACTTTTGCTATTTACTAATTTTTACTTAATTTAGTAACAAAACTGATCGTACAATAAATATTCAGTATGCCTTGCTGATAAATATTTTCTATTTGGGGAGAGGGTCCTGATCTTGTCATAATAGTATATTAAAATTATCCATAAAATCCTGTAGAATTTCAGTATAAGAGGCATTAGAGTTGAAAAATCGAAGTGTAAAGGTAGCAATGCCTGACTAAACTTATATGGTTACTTTTTATGGCTATTTGCTCTGATAACATGATACAGATTGTGGCCATTCACTATAATAATGTGTTACTAATTGTCATCACAGAAACTGATGAGCAGTCTTGAGGTTTCCCAAGCTGAATACCAGGAAGTCCAGTTTTTAAGACTGACCCATGCAAGAAGATGCTGAGATGACTTTTTAGGTCTTAAAGAACTTTTAAACTCGCAAGCAAAGTCAGGTTTGGCTTCATGGTTTATTGCTAATAAAATTGTTCTGTTGAAACATCCTATCAAAATACTCTAAATGGTTTCTTTGTTTGGGAGATATGTTCTCCTAATTAATACCCTTCTGAAATCAGACCAGTGGATTGAAAAGGCCAAAAGATGAGATTCCAGAACTATTTCTGCACTGCTCTGATTCAGAGAGCACAGCTCTAGGGAAATTTAGGCACCATGAACCAACATCAATGGTTCAAGGAAAGGTTTTTCTGCTAGAGAAGTAACAGTGGGTGCAACTGGAGCTAAATATTGTTTCATGCTTAATATTGTCATAGGAAAATGTATAAAGGCAGGGCTGGATCAAAAGTGAGTGTGCTACAAGTAGAAAGAGAAATGCAATATCACCTAACTCTTCCACAAGGATTTTGGATGTTGTTGCAGACTAAAGTGATCAGCCAAAACATCCTCCCTCTTTCCAGGAGAGTGGGACACCTGCTATCATCCTGATGGCACACTGGGGCCATGTGGGCTCTCTAGAATATTGTCCCCTCTGTTGTGCTGACTCTGTCCACCAATGCAGCAAAGAAAAACTCATTCCTCCCTTATTACTCTGTCCTGCCATTTTATTAACTTCCTCTTCTTCATTTTGATAATAGGGCACAACCTAGATCTGCCTCTACATCACCTCTTGCTCATGGAAAATTTATTGCCAATACATCTCAAAACCTGCACCAATTTTGATACCCAAACAGCACTGTGAAGCAAAGAAATTTGACTAATAGATTAGAAAACAAAAGTGCAGGTCATAATTAATCAAAAATTAATATTTGAAGGAGTCTGAAGCATCAGGCTAAGAGGAGTTATGGAAGCTCCATATTTCAGGGAGAATACAACACTTCAGATGGTATACTCTTAAAATGAGGGGAGCACATGAGCCAGTAAGTTTTGTTCTGATGATTCATGATGTTTTCAGTCCATAACAAGACTTGAGGACAATAATGACAGAAGTTCTTCATTACATTTCTATTTATTTTATTAAGAAAAGCACCAAAAGCATTGTCCTTTTCATGAGACACTTGTCTAGCCCTTTTGTCTTTGATTCAGTATAATTAGAAGGAGAACTGTATGGATTGGGTGACCATCATATCTTCAGAAATTAGAAACAAAGTCATGTAAAGCAGAGCTGGAAATTCATCCCAGCAGTTTATCTCTTGTACAAACAAATGAATATTGCTCTATCCCAGTGCTCCTCCCTGAGTATCAGAACATGATATGAACTTTCTTTGGGGAAGATCCAACACATCTTCAGGAGCAAAATGAATGAGCCATTGGTCTCATTCTATTCCATTAATTCTAGATGCCAAAGACACAAAAGCTGATATGGAAGGAAAATTCTGATTCCACAGTCTTTATTTTAAAAACCACTCTGTTGGGTTTTTCAGGTGAGTTTTGTGTTTTTTGGTTGTTGTTTGGTTGGTTTTAGGGAGGTTATTTTTTTGTTTGTTTTGGGTTTTTTTTTTTTTGGTGGTATGTCTTATAATGTAGACAAATATTGCAGGCAAAGAAACTTCTTTATATTTTCATTTCTTTTTTCTTTTTTTTTTTTTTTTGACACTGTAAGGCTTCTCACAGAGCTGCTACAAAGGGAAGTAACATTTCACTCAGTGGCAACCAAAGTAAAAAGCACATCTGCCCCATAACATGTACTTTGTATCCACAAATCTGTCCATTTTTTTCAGTCAGTACTAATGTGACACTGTCTATTCCATTACAGTAGCTTGTAAATTATGATTAGACTTCCATTACATTTAAAATATATTTTTACACATATTTTTACAGAAATCAGGACAAAACATCTTCACCTACTTCTTGGCTTACTCATTTCCATTTGTGAAAATTAAGCTAGCTCAACTAAAAATTGGAAGACAGGAGAAAATCTGTCTCTTCTTTTGCCCTCTCTCCAAAGAGGTCACTACTTAGCACATTACTAGTTCTTAGTCATAGTAATTGTGAAGGAAGTGAGTTCAGGCTGTATCATGTGTCAGTGAAATAAATTGCTGAATGTTCCATCATCCAAATGATCAAATAGCAAAATATTTGTGTTGAAAAAGGGCAGCACTTTGTCCCTGTACTTACATGAGAATTTGTGTGTACTCTGAAACTGATGGTCAGCAGATGTCAGAGGCTGGAAATCTCCCATTTTGTGAGTCCAAAAGGAGCAAAATATGAGATAACCACCAGTTTAATCTATAATATTTCTCTCAAACTGGGCACATGTCTCAGAGCAGAATTCTAAAGAGTTCAGAGAGAAAATTCAGATACTGAAAGTTTTAAGGGATCTTGGAAAATGTCTAGTTTAGACTAGAGACCCGTATGTTTAAGCTGGTTGAGACTGAGATGAGCTCAAACCACGAACAATTTTAAGTGGGAGTTGAACTTACATGCTAGTCTGTTCTGTGAGTCAGGCCAAAGTGCCTGTTATGACTAAGGAAGTTATTTGAGACTTTCTAGGGGCTAGATCACTGGAGACCTCCTCAAACGGCTGAGTCCTCACATTCTCACCCAGCTGATGTCAAAGACACTCCTGAGCAGGGCCAAAAGCTTGACTGACTTCTCAGTTTATCAGTTCCACACCACTTTCAAATTATGATTGTAGGAGAAGAGGAGGATTCCTCATTAGTTAAACTGACTGTCTTGGATTAAAGCTTAGTTGTGGAAGGGAGGTCCATCATCAGCTAATTTGTTTGTCTGCCTGGCAGGCTTTTATTTTGCTGTGGAAAAACCTTAAGCCCACAGTATAATGGCATTACTGTCTGGTATTCGTAATTCTAGCCACACAGTCCCCTTTCTTCAAAATTCATCTGCTCATTATTTGCTGAAGCCAACTTTATTTTTTCTGCAAGATGCAACAATAAGTAAACAACATATGTTGTTGATTCAAAGAATTAACAAAAGAGTATTTTTTTCCTTCTTGAAAATCCTGCCTGTTGAGTGTGTGTAATATACTTGCTGCTTTTGCTAATTTCTCCTGCTTCTAGATGTTTGCATTCAGAAGCTCAAAAGGACTTAGATGTTAATTGTACATGTGCTTTGAGTCATGAATTTATCCTTCTAAATATATCTTATATACACTTTGACAAATTCCTTTCTCTTTTCTTATTCTATCAGTCATTGTACAGATGAATACAAACATTTGTCCTGATCTTTAGGAAATGATTGTGCATGGCTGGGTGAGTTGAAGTTCCTATTTTCCTGCAGTGGAGTGTGATTTCATCTCTGGATTAGTGACACTGTGTTTAATGTACACGACTGTATGCGCTCTAACAGCAGCCAGCATCTAAAATCTGCTCTTACTGACATTGTTATCAGTTGTGCAGGACTGTTCCTCAAATGTCATCACTTTTACCTGCAAGGAGTCCAGGCATATTATAAATGTGATAGTGGAAACAAACTTCTGTGTTATTCCCAAACCCATATTAAAAATCCTACCATGCAAACCAATAAAGAACATTTAGCTGAAAGACATTGGTGGATTTGATGGCCCTTTTCAGTCAGTGATAGTAAAGGTGCAACTTTATTGTAAGTTCAGAGTGTAAGTTCTTCCCAGTAACATTACTCACCCATCCAGTTTTCAGGAAAGCCTCTGACACATTTTTGCTGACATCCTCTGGTTCTTACACTGTCTGAATTGTTCCTTGGCTTTGAAGAACATTTATGTCAGTGAAGTGCTTGCATGTGTGTTTGTCTAAATCTCAGTCACAGGAGGATTTACATAGGAAATTGAGATTAAATACCAGCAAATATAATTTGTAAAACAGTTGTCTAAACAGGAGAGGGAGCCATGTGAGACTTAGCTGGCCAATCAAAAAGCACGATGTGTAATGAGCCACATGAATATTCATACTGAGGAGCTAATGATTAAAGTCACCTAAACAAAAATAGCAAACAACTAAAAATTGAAGAACCATAAAAATAACTCATTTTGTAAAATTTACCTATGCCCTGGCTTTTCACAATTGCTTTTCTAAAATCTATTAGTTATTTGAAAGTAAAACTTTTTCCCAGTGTTCACTGATCTGCTAATCATGGGTAAAATACTGTCATGGTTTTATAGAGAGTGTGTTTTTGTCTTCTGTTAGCACCAGAAATCCTTCTATTGCAAAACATCTCCTTCCAGATACAGTTGGGAACATTGTTTATATGAGATATAGTGCATGATTTCAAACCAGTATAATACAACATATAACTCACTATATTCAGTTCTCTGTGCTCCTGTGAATTAGGAAAAGGTAAGAGGAGGTGATATATGTTTAGCATTTATTCTTCAGTGTACTGGTGGAGACACACAATCATATTTAGTACTCTGAAACTATGGCAATAAATTTTTAAAATTATTAAAGTAGAAAAAATCATGCCTTCTCTTTATGCAGCTCCTATTTTCTTTATCAGGCATTAAAACCCATTCTAAATAGGACATATGAAATAAAAACGATGATGTATGTCAGTAATGTGAGAAAGTTTTCACTAAGTTGCAGTAAAATTTACAGTACCAAGCAAAAAATGAGATAGTAAATATAATAGCAAATTTATTTTTTACTTATTTTATGATTTTAATTGAGATTCACTCATAGGAACGTTTTAAAATGCAGCCTACAGTTTAGATTTGTTTCAAGATAACTATAAACATGCTATTTTCAAAAGCATACATAAAGCCTATAAATTAATAACAAATGTTATGTTTAATATGCATATATGTTAAATCTAACTGTGGAGAATATTATCTCATATGTCAAATTTAATCAATTATTTCACCTTTTCACAATATGTTTGCATGTGATGTACACACTAGCAATTATTAATTTAAATAAGGAAGAAAGTAATTATTCTTTTAATATAAATTCTCTGTGGACACTACATTTAAGCTATGCATTCCTACCTACTTGCATAGAGTTCTGCCAATTGTTTGTACAATAATGGAGTCTGCATTTCATTGTCGCCATCTACTCAATTATTCCTAATCTTTTCTGACATCTTGTCCATGAAGACCTGTCTGAAATCAGGCATCTGCTTCTGATTAGAATCAGTTGTGATTTACACATATCAACTTCTAATCTCGCTTTAGTCACTGGACCTTCGTGTGGTCACTGGTCTCTACTGGCTGAATGATTTCTAATTTGATTATCCTGCATTAGTCACCATCTAGCAGATGTAGACATGAAAAATTTCCCAGTAGGTTTATAAAGTCATTTATGACAGGAAGCAATTTTTCAATGCATTCATCACTTCTGTCTCCATCACGCCATTTCTTTCAACAAAGGGTTTTTGAAATGCAATACCAAAAAAGGTGAAACCATACAGCTCCAATTTTAATGATTATGCTTCCAAGTTTCCCAAACAGCCCAGGCTAGATGGGTTGTTCACTGAAAAGATAGTCTTTTCTAAATAATTTGTGCTAACTTCTGTACACTCCTGGTTTTACTTATAATTGCCAGTAATCATTATGTCTGTGAATAAATTTAAGTTCAGCAGTTAATCTCAATGCCATTAATTATTTACTCTGAGTGTTTTGTGATTGGTCGCCAGCCATACTGTGCTAACCACATGGTATTAGCACTGTATTAGCTGCTAGACTCATTACATCTCCTTTTTATTATTGAGCTAAAAATAAATTATAGACTAATGAATAACAAAATTCATATTCTTTTAATTAGTGACTTCATGTCCTCACTGAGACAGACGTCTTCCTGAAAGGGAACGCCTTTGTCAGAGCAGCTGAGATAGCTTGAATAAACAGGATATTCAGCACAGGAGACCTTCTTCAGGTTTGAAACTGTGCAATCCTCAAAGTCAGGCACAGATTGCTCCAAGGTTTAGTAAACCTGTTATGAATTAGACCTATGGGGAGACAATGTAGTTTGAAACTGAAACAAAGAGGAGGGAGGAGGCATTTACGTAACTACTAAGTTAGCTAAATTATATGGGAGAGAATAAAGAGAGTTAGGTGGATTGCTGTCTGTGGGACATGGAAAAGAAATAAATATTATGGTAGGATATTTATGTGAAATATTAATTTTTCAAACAGTTATGAGAGGTAAACCCAAATAACATAAAATTTGACAAATACAAGATATCATGGGATGCAATAAAAGCTGAAAGATGTGGAAGAAAAGATGTTCTTTATGTTCATTATTCAGCAGGTTTTAGTCAGCACTAAATCAGTTAAAGACTTCTAGAACATTATTGCCCATAAACTGCAAGAAATTTTCAAATTTTCACTTTATAATATGGGCTAAACACAAAGATTATAAGAATAATTTTTTTTTTCCTTGTGAGTCAGTTTAATTTTTTTTTTTTTTTTGAGGGAGCAGTAATGTCCAAGAGGAAGAATCACTCTGGGCAGAGGAGCCATCACATGGTCTGTTCAGGATTCAGAAAGGTCTACAATTTTGAAGCTGATCTCTACAAGGGAATAAATGCATAATAATAATAATCTCTGTTTCATTATTGCTCATGATTTTAACATCTTGATTTTCAATTTCATATTTAAATCTATTCTGGCTCTTATATTCCTCAAGTCACGATCCAAAAAAGAACAATAATTGCATGTGTCTGCTTTTAAAATGCAATAAACTCAATGTTTCAAAAATTAAATAAACATTTAGGCTTAAACCAAAGATAAATACATACAAGTGCTAGCAAGTGTATGTTTGTCCTAAAAACTGATAAAATAGTAAAAGTTTTATTAAATGGATCTCTTAAAGTAATGTGAAGTTGATATCATAACAAAAATGGTTGCTTGTCCCCATTATCAAACTATTCACAGGCACAGCTTTGCAGTTAGGACAGTGAGTATTGAATAATCCCTGTACATCCATGAAATATGCAATATCATTTTGACATTTGCTCAAACTCCATTTTACCCAAAATTATTTTAGTTTTTAATTTTACAGTGAAATACAACTACGTACGCAATCATATCTTTTTTTTTTTTCTTGTTTTTGTCCTTTTTCTAAAGAAGACCACAAATAGAATTGCTGCTATCTCTGTTACTGTGTTGGGCTTGTTTTAACTGAATGGAAGCCCCATATATGGAATAAAGTTCCTTCAGCATCGCATCCCTATTCCTCTGCAATGAAGTGTCTGGGTACTGATGGTCCCATTCACAGCAGAACTCCCTTTAATCTGTTTGACCACTTCAGCTGAGAAAGAACATTTGATGACCTAGCAAGTCCTGCATAATTTACTCATGACTAGGGCTTGAACTCAATGAAATGAATGTTTTAGAAAAATATTAATCTTGACTTTTTATCCAAGAGGGACAAGATGTACCACGGAGCCAGGACATTTCAAATATCAGGGCTGAAACCCTGTCAGCCGTTTAAGACTTTTTTTTTTTCTCACATGAGGAAAGTTAGTTCACCTGTTTTTTCTGGAATACTTTATTCCACAGTGTGCATCTAAGGAATTACACCACAGCAGGATGACCTGAAAGCAATCATTGTGTCTGAGTCAAGACAAAATCAGGTTTTATGAAATTGAGAATGCAGTTTGATTAAGGGGGAGTGAGAGAAAGAATGGAGAGGTAGGAGCAGTTATAGCATTCGGGCTCACAGCTTTCTTCTGGTATGCATGAAATTCTGCCCAAGGAAAATTTGTCAATATATACATTTTGGAAAATCTTTGCCTTTTGTTGAAGCAATGAAGTACTAGGGAAGAAAATCTATCAAAAAATTACTAAGCACTTCAATATTGCTTTTTGTGGGGATTTTTGTGGGAATTTGAGGGAGTTACACTGAAAACTAAGCATGAAGTTTCTATCCACATTCTTCCTAATTAGAGAATGGAGAACGTGAATCACTTTTAACTGGGATTTTTTTCTAGTACTTTTTCTTCACTATTTCCAGTTTTTCCTTTAGTCCCCAGACTTATTTTTTACTATCGTTTTATTGGATAAATAGATGTTCTCAGAAATCTGTTATCTATGGCAAAGGAAATTCATTATATTTTCCTGGATCTTGTAGTAAGCTTTCAGTTCTTCAGGTTTTTTATATCCAGGGACAGGGAGTACCTTAAGCAGCATGAGATCCAGCATTCACTGGGAATGTGTGGCCTTGAATTCCACAACTTATTTTGATATAAAATAATTAAGCATTGTCGAAGGCAAGCAGTTGTGTGCATCTCATTCTTTCAGAGCTGCACTGGTAAAAGTATGGGACTGTCTGCTCTTGGAGGGCTTTTCTTCTCATTCTCATAGTCAGTGTTAGCTCATATTTCTGTTTGTTTCTCTATGGGCCACTCTGTACAGCAGATAGGTATTTTACTCCATGATCTACAGCTAAGGCATGTTTCCTTAGTTGGGAGCCAGCTGAACCTGAGCTGAAAGCTGACATGTGGTTTATTTTAATGGGAAATTTCTTCTGTTTCATCATGGTATTTGTCATCTTAAAGTAACTGCAAGTTGTAGTCATATATATCTTCTCCCTTGAGTGGGATTTCCCATATGATGGGGAAAAAATAGCAGAGTGTCATGAAATTTGAGTACTGAAAGGGAACACCTTTCCTCAATCTCAAATTGTTTCAAACACAAAGTAATAGCATCTCAGCAAGAAGACAGGCAGGCTATTATCAAAGCATATCTTTTATTTTACTCTGTCCTGGTAGAGGCAGAATATCTCTCACAGAATCTCCCTCACTAAAAAAAGAGAAGAAGTTTGTTAGCATTTTAACATTTTCAAACATAGGTAATTTGAATGTGTTAAGAAACACCAAAGGAATCTTGCTCTCTTTGGTCTTCAGTTTTTATCTAGGCTTATTATACAAGGACTATGATAATCAGGGAATTTTTGTGTAGATAAATGTTTTTCACCACAGTTTGAAATTAGAGTAGTTAAATAATTGAAAGTATACCTACTTTATGGGAGACAGATTTTGGAACCTGACTTCAGCCACCTAAAAGAGATTTCTGTAGGCTCCATGTGTAAATTGGGAATAGTCAGTCTGTAAGAATGACTTAATAACTTGGTGAGTTCTTTTGGATGATCTATGAAGTACAAAAGTACATTCTACAAAAGTTGATGCCTCTCTTGCATTCTTTGACAGCAATACCGTGATGTAAGCATAGGTCTATTTGTGAAGAAAATTAACATTTTCTAAAGCACTAATCATCAGTTCTCTTATGAATTGGAGTTGAAATTAGAAGAGTCTTAGAAAACACTACCTTATGATGAAGTGGAAATCTCTTTTTCACTGAAAAATCCATACATGGAGAAAATCATATGTTTTTCTGAGCTCTTGTACAAGAGGAGGTCAGTGGTGTGTCTGGACAGGAAAATTGGGAAAACAGGAAAATTGGGGCTGATCACATATGAAACTGATTAGATTGTTGGCTCTTCTCTAAAAAGTACAAAAAAAACAAAAAAGGAAGAAACCTCATCATGCATTCAAAGTTAAGTTCCTTATAAACTGTGAATTTTTCCACCCTTCTAATGGCATTTGTCTGAAGTACAGTGACAAGGAAAAGGTTTAATAAATAAATAATTTTCAGCATTTTATTTATAATAATGAAACAGAGGATGCAGGAAAAAATTAGTTAAACATAACATCAAGGACTGCAATTTTCATGTATGGAAATATGTTCATCATTAAAAAGTGCTACATCTTGATATGGTTGACCAGTTGAAGTTTCAACAATAAAAAACCATTGGTTTGGCTTCTTTCATAACTAAGTGTCCATAATTTCTTCTCTGTTTCGAGATACCTTCTCATCTTTCCTCTTACCCCTTTCTTTTTTTTTTTTTTCCTTTCTTGTCCTTTTTCTCCTCTTTCTTTCTTTTTTATCTTTTTCTTTCCTTTTTTCATTTAAATATAGTCAAGGGAATTTTAAACTACTCTGCCATCCACATCTGTCTACCTTTTATGATGGAACTAAGATGCCTAACTTAAAAACTTATATGATCAAGGGAAAGGGACGTGTCTTTCCAGAGGGAGAAATGTGGTCCTGGTTGGACTGATTTGACATAAAATGAACGTTGGTTTCTCTTCATGGGTGTAGTCCAAGCATTAACGATGAATGAAGGCATGCACGTGCAAAACGTGGGCCCAAATAAGCTGTCAGATGGAACCAGTCACTAAAGACAAAACTCAGGGGCAATATACCTCAGGAATTTTGCTCAGGGTGAGGGGAACTCACTAGGAACTGTGAGAAGAGTTAAGAATATAAAACCATCTGGTTTTAGTCAGATTTAAAACGCACGTGTGCCAACATCATGTTGTTGATAGTGGTCAGCAAATGCTTTGGTAACTGCACAGCTGTGCAGCTTCCAGCCATCTCTTCTAGGGGCTTTCTCAGACTGAAGATTACTCCACATCATCTGGTTTATTAGTTTTTGATGGATCTTCCAGGGCTTAATTTTTTTAATGTGTTTCTGAATCCATTTACACTTTTGGCATGGGAAATTATCTGTGGCAGTGAGTTCCACAATATAATGAGGTGCTGTGTGAAAAAGGACTCCAGTTGCTTCCTTCAACCCTACTGCCTGATAATTCTACCTAGTTTTTCCCCATCCCTGTGTTGTAAAATACAGAAATTATTGTACTCCAGTGACCTTCTCAGCCTCTTCATGATTTTACAGCCTGTCAAATCACCCTTGGTCTCTTCCTTTCCTGAGAACGGTTCTAGACTATTTAAAACTTCTCAGGTGGAAAACATTCCTCTGCACTCATCATCCTTGTCATAGCTCTCTATATCTTTTCAAGTTTTACTATATTTATTTGGAGAGGAGAGTGGTGAGGAGCACTTTCAGCAGCATAGCAGGTGTGTTTGAGTTTTACAGTGTTCCTATTGTGTCTTTAACAGCATTTAATTATTCTCTGATTGTCGATGATCACTGAACTGGTGATTCTAGAGAAACAACAAAGATCCAGAAATCCTCTTCGTCATTGAGGGCAGTTTATTTAAAGTCCATAATGACATAGGAGTAACTAGATTTTGACTATTTTATATTTATCAACACTTAATTTTTATTCGACCTTTTAACCATCCAATATAATCTAGCATATTTGACTTTCCAAAGTCAGTTTCTGGCATTACAGTCTCAAAAAGATGAATATCAACAATTTTTGTTTTTCTTTTCATTTATATTCAGCCATACGCATTTAAGTGCAGATCTTCGTGGATTAAAAATGGTAGCATTTCTGATTGTTTGTTCTCATTATTTGTTCCCCACCTTTTAACTGGCCATTAGTCTGTGAGAAAACCTTCCTTGTTAGAGTAAGAACTTTGATTAGGAACTTTGAAAGTTCTTTGAAAATTCTTTTTTTTTCTCCCACTCCACAGTGAAGCACACTTTTCCCCAGCTAAACTCATACTGAATATTCTCCATTAAATCATATTTATTCATGTTGTTCATCATGCATTTCAGTTACTTGGTCCAAGAAAAAAAAATTTAAAATTCTTATGTGTATTTTCCTGGATATCTCCTGTCAGATGCTTTGAAAACCCACCATTTCATTCAGCATCTTCAGTCTTCCAGTGTCCAGGATGACTCAAGAAATTCTGACCATCTCAAATATAATCTGATTTTGAGTTTTCAAGGGAAAAATCTTTTGATTTCTTAGTATTATCACTGAAAAAAAAAAAAAATCAGAACTCTAAAACTATTCTAAACAAACTTCAGTTTATTTCCTTGCATTTTTCTGCCATAAAGAAAGTGTCAGAGTTTACCTGCTCTACTCTATAGCAAACACCAATGCCAATAGTTCAGTAATTATTTCTTCTAAGACTTCATCTTGTTGGAGAAATTATCTTTTTTTCATCTTTTATATCAACTATCAACCCTGAAGACAAACTGGCAAGGTTCCTGCTTTTGGTATGTTGAAAAAAGGTTTAGTCCCAGCTTTTATCCCTCCTGCAATTATTCAAGAAAGCGATTTTTGGCCTGCATTATTCCATGCTTGATGGACTTTATGCTTAATTCCACCCATCTTGCTTGCAAGCATCTCCTATTTATTGAAGAAAGCTCTCTGGTTCTAATACCCTGTGTTATTCTTCCATGATGCTTTTCTGTGGATCTGTTAGGGTCTCTGGTTAGGCAGCACAAGTTTACTCTAAGTCTTTGTTACAGAGCTTTAGAACAATTTCCTTGCCACCTGTGAGCAGCTTGCAGAACCTGCAGACATTTGTTAATAATGTATTTGAGGGGAAAAGAGATTTTGTCTTACAGATGCTCATGTGTTTGACAGTATTTGAGATTAGGATTCACATCTTGAAAAAATTTTTTTTATTTATTAATTAATTAAGCCAAACTCATGGATTCTATGTTCTTCAGGTTCTTTTCAAATCTAAATGATTCTATAATTCCATCAATAGTCATTAACAAAATAATATTTGATGTATTGTTTCATATAATACGAAAAGTTACTTTGGTGTTTTTTCACTACTGCAAGGGTTAACATTCTATTTTTCAGGGAAATCTTCAATAATTTATTGAATGTGAAGGAAGGAATACAATTTTCTATTCTGAAGATCAGCAAGGGTTTACAGATTTTAATTTCTTCTCCAGGGTTGTTTGTGCTCACTATACAAGGAGCAACCATGTAAAACACAGAAATAATACTGGGAATAGAGTCTTCTTAGGTGAACAGCGTGGAAGGAGAAGAATAAATGGGTAAAAGGAAGTTTCTTTGCTCAAACACTAGACAGAGGCTTTTCAAAAGTTCCATAAGGAGGAGCAGGCAAGAGGTTGATAGATAAAGCTGTCTTCTTGAAAGAGGAAATATGTAGTAGAGGTCCCTTTTAAAAAGCTTTGAAAGCAAGTTTCCTGCCTCTGAATATATGCTCTGGCACAAGGACAGACATCAAGAAAAGAACATAACTCTTTCTTCTCTGACAGATGTCCTTCTGAATGAATGCCCGTGGCATTTGTGAAGTCAGGCATTTGAGAAATCAGCACTTCTGAGCAGAATTACGTATTTTCTGAGCCCAAGAAATGGCACTTTCAGGATACAAGCTTTTGCAACTTTTATGAGAAATGCTTGACATAATGTCTTTTATATCAGTTGGCACTTAAAGGTGTGAATCAAGAACATGTAATGAATGCCTGACTTGTGGGATGCGGGACAGTTCTTCTTGTTAGGATATTTCCAGTGTAATGAGGAACATAAACTGATTCTGAGCAGCTCATCTTACTTTTTGTTAATTAAAATAAATAATACTTTTATCATGAAGTGACTGCGACAAACCACTTTTGTTCTACTGTGGCTTCAGACTAACTGTTCTTAGTATATTACTAATTTTTCCTAAACATCTTCTTCAGGAGAAACCTAAAAAGGTCAAATCCTGGTTTATGAAAAGCTGCTTTTGACTCACTGGTATTGTTGAAGTAGAAAAGTGAGCAGTATTTAGACACATGGTAGACAGGAAATATATTTCTTCTTTGTCAAGAAATGACATAAGTTTTTCTCATAATAATCCTTTGCATTTTATTAGGGAAAAAACATTAACCATAAGAAACACAGTTGAGGGGGTGTTGCTTTTTAATTAAAACAGGATGGTTTCACCTACTTAACTGTCATGATCCAAAAACATAAGCATGTCTCAATTACTATTTTGTATGGCACATCATCATTTCAGTACAAATTGGATTCAAAAGTCTGAAACAGTAAAATCCTGAAACTAGGATGGATAATGGAATGGAAATATATTAATTTTAACGATGCCTTGTTCCCTACATGAGCCTATGTGGGCTGATGCCTTCAGGAGGAACAATGACTTATAACTATTTCAGTAAAGTTTATGATTTACTCTTCTTCTTAAGATATTTTCCACTCTATTTTGCAACTAAGAACCTAGATCTTCCTGTAAAAAAAAAAAAGGTGTTAAAAAGAGAACTAACACAAAAAATGTATCCAATAAAATGTTTAGAGTTTCTGAAACCAATATTCAATGAATAATTTTTTTTCCTTTGGTGTACTTGGATCTCAGGTGGGACTTAGGGGCTGGTTCAAGTAAACACTGCAGTGCCTGAAACTTGTGTCCCGTAAGTGTGGGGGGTAGGCAGATCCCTGCTCTGTGTCCTGTGCTCTCAGACAGGCTCTGGAAACTGCCTCAGTTGATAGGAGATGTCAAAGCAGCAGTTGTCTTTGAGATTCTTTCACAAGAACGTTTTGGTACACACCTCAAGACTGCAGTCAAGAAAGTCTATGAAACTACAGTTCAGTTCTTGAAACTCTTTTTAAGGTTTAGGTGAAAAGTGGTTTTTTGTCAGTTTGTTGTTTTTTCTTTTCTTAAATATAGTTGTCAGTGGAGCAATTTTCTCCATTTCACATAGCACTGTCTGACCCAGAGGACTTCTGAAGTCTTTCTTGAGTAGAAAGGCGAAAAATCAGAGAAAAGAACACAATTTGCACAAATTGCCAGAAGCTCTGCAATCCACTCTTTCTACATTTGGAGAAATCTCTGGAAAGGTTTCTCAATGCCCCTTTGGCAAAATTCTGATGTGCAGAACTCAGTTTTGTTCATTGCCTATTGTCATTTCCAGTGCAATGGAGACCCTGCTCAGTCCATAACTTCTTTTCCAGGGCAATGTCAATCCCTCAGGTCCAGTGGCATTGCATTTTCTATGGTGCTATGGGGTGCAAGCAGCCCTTGAACTGCTCTCAATGCTGATTGCTGAATTCCTGCTCAGTAACGCCACATGACATATCTGCATGTGTGGAAGTAGAATTTGTTCCATATTTGAAAGATACAGATATTACTTTACTGGTTTTAGTGTGTGCTTCTTTGGTTTGTTTTTTTTTTGTTTGTTTGTTTGTTTGTTTTCTTTTTTTTTTTCTTTTTTTTGGGGGGGGGGGTTATGTTCAGATGCTGGAGGTTTTATTCCACTGATTGTAAAAGAAAGACAAATTTTAATCCCTTTGGTTTGTGCTCGCTCGTGGTCAAAGCATTTTTAGAAAACCTGCAATGGGACAACTCTAAGAATGTCAGTACAGGCTATGAACCAGCAAAAAGCATTTTCTGCTGTTATGATGCATAGAAGCTGTTTACAAATAAATCTGGATTCACACTTTGAGAGGTACTCACTGAGCTTTATCCATTTGAGCTCCTGTCACGTGTTTCATGTCATATTCTGGCAGGACTGCCAACTTTACATTGTTGTACACTGCTATTTGCATCATAGAAGGAAATTGCTGAGGAAATAGTTAAAAGGGTAAATGTCTTTCTTATGCCAAGTAGTTGATACATTAAGCTGTTGATTTATGCTATGAATGCTGTATGTTTATGTTTCAATATGTTTTATGTTACTGTGCTCTTTTTTTTTTTTTCTTTTACTTTTTAATCTTCTGTTCTTTGAGCCTGTTATATAATCATAGATTTAATTCACCAGTTGCTGTGCCTGGCCTTAAATATTTACCACACAAAAAAGAAACACTGTGAAGAGTCAGAGTACTGATACAAAACAATTTTCCCTGCAATCCCCTGTAGGTAGAACATGATTAATTTCACAGCTGTGCATCAGAGCTGGCCTTGCTTAGTATACACAATCTATAAACAATGCATGTACATATTTATACATAATGAAACAAAGGAAAGAGCACAGAGTTTACTTGGCCAAGAGCAAGTATTGCATCAGTCTAATATCTGAATGTCCCCAGAGGCAGGATGAACCTCACAGCTTTGTAACATGATAATTTGATGCTCTAATAGTTTTTTTTTTTTTTTGCATTGATGTTATAATACTAGAGAGATGTTTAATTCATATGTAGTCCATAGTACTGAAATCATGTGTCTTTGCAATATAAGTATCGCCAGCATACAATAGAACACCATTTTTTAATCAGGTAGCCTTCAGTTCAAACTGTGTTCAATTTCACAAAATAATGTCTAGAATAAGAACAAAAGTTATTTAAAGTTAAGTCAGTTAATTCTGTTTATTTTACAGAGAGAAGTGATAAGAATGGGAGTATATGTTGTGACATATATTTATTAAAATTAGAAATTAAGAAGAAGGGCTATGGGGAATTATATTTCATAAGAAGTTTTCATAAAGATTTCTGAATAAAAAGAAATATTAGCTGTCTAAAATGATGGGAAAGGTCTATGAATGGCAGTATGTAAACTGTGAAATGTTGACCTGTTCCCACTCTAAACTTTATTTAAATTGGTACCATTACCTAATGAGAGAATAATTATCATTAGTTGATGAGTGAATTAAGTTCAGACTTGAAAAAATTAGCTTGATGCTGAGTTGAGGTCCTAGCTAAAATTTGCAGACATGATTTCAATTCTATAAACTAAAACTCTATGGCTTTTTAACTGATGATTGCCACAAGCTTGATATTTTGATTTTCAACTTCAAATGCTGCAGATGTCAGATGTTTCCCTGCTGTGTTTCACAGGCCTGTGTCAGTGCCCCTGCAGGGAAACCTGCCCTTGTTTAAAATCTGCTGGGTTTTGGAAAGACCAACAACAACATCCGTTTCATCTACTGATTCTTAGGGTATGGATATTTTAAAGTATTGAGGGAAACCTGTCTCGTGTAACGCCATCAGTTGTAAAGGGATTTAGGAAACTGGCAGAAACAGAAGTGGGCTGTCCATATTAATCCAACAAGCAAATGACAGAGCCAGGAAGAGAACCTAAGTGTCCAGAATCCATAACAAGTCCTGTTGGCTGCACCAAGTCACCTTGCAAGGACTTAATTTCCTTGGTGTGTCTTCAGTTTCTGTGCTACATAAAGTAATTCTGAAATTACAGAATTTGTGTTCAGCATGAAATTTCATATTTTTGTTTGCAAAAAATATGTAATGTCTTCTTTTTGTTTTTTTTTTTTTTTTTTTGCCATTCCAAGTTAATTTATGTACTATCTTGGTACATTACTATCTGGTTAATACAGAAATTTGTGGATTTAATGAAACCCATGGCTATTACCTGTTTGCATTATCACAGGAAAAAAAAAAGAAAAGATTAAACTAAAGATTACTGTTTGTCCCCTTGGTATACTTGGGTTATCAGTTCAGAAGATCTTGAGTTGTTCATGATAAGCCTGAACTTTTGTTCAGAGGGGAAAAAAAAGTGATTCACTGACTGAGTCAGAGCTCCCTTTTCTTTCTCCTTTTTCTTCTCTCCCTCCCCATCACTCTCCTTCTCTCATGCACCCCTGGCCCTCCTAAATTATTTCTTTTCTTTTGAAAGTTTAAAATAAATGATAGCAGCAAGCGACTTGGCCGCTATGCCTTGGTCCTCTTTTCCTGGTAACCGAATTAATGCTGTTTTCAGCTGTTCCGAGGAAGTCTGAGACGTGCATGTGTTGGTGAGTGCTGTCTGGAGCAGTCACTCTGCACCTGTGAGTTATAGTCTGGAAAGGCACAGCCAGCCTGAGGCTAAGCTGTTTCTCCCTGGCAAAGGAAGTGCAGCACCAGCCCTGGCAGTCTCCAGCCATGGAATAACTGGCTGCAATCATTAATATGATATTAGTACAAGTGGGTTTTTTGATGACAATGCTGTACGTGAAAAGGAGCAGTAATCTGCTGACCTCCTTGGAGAGCACGCCTGACAGCTTTTCAACAAGGCCTGGAGGGGAAATTCCCACCTCCAGGCAAGCATTTAAAGCTTTATTCACACTATATTGCACCTTGCTCTTTGAATGGCTTTGGTGGTTTTATGGTTATCTAATATGAACAAAAGAGAGAGAATTTGATCCTAAGCAAATGCGTACATGTGCAGGAGAGAAAGAAAGACAGAGGCTGAAATATTTTTTTCTGAAACTTGAGCCTTAAATGATTATGCTTTGAGCATTCCTATCTACAGTGGAAATCCTTTCCCCACAGTCCATCCAAAGCCTGTTCAAGTCAATGGCTCTTGGATCTCTGTCATCTGCAGCTATGGCAGACAAACAAAACAAACTGCTATCAACTGTAATATGACCTAAGTGTTTGCAGCTCCTTAGCAAAAAAAAAATAAAAGTCTGGCTTTGGTTAATTTCAAGAAGCTTACTGAAGTGTTTGTTTCAAGCATGCTCTGTTTCTAAGCAATTTCATATAAAGGAGGCAGGAGAAAATATAAGTTCTCATTGACTTGTTCCTGTGCCTCATTCAGGAAAAGGTTTGAATACAGTTTTGAAACTTTTTTTTCCTGTTCTCCTGATAATAATAGGATCATTTAGCTGCACTTTGAAGGCAGAGAATTTCTATCTATCCAAAAAAAACCCGTAAGTTATGTTTAAAAACATCCAAAAGAAATAGTACATGTTGATTTGGCCCAAGTTGTTTTGTTTCCTTGAAACTCTGCTAAGGACCTGGCCCAATGTGTTTCACTTTGTCCAAGTGCTTTAGATCCGTGGCAACAAGGCCCAGAACATATCACTGATCTTGTTTATGAAAGTGTAGATATTCTGAGAATGAATAAAAAAATCTTGTCTTGGAGACATCAGCACACCAGCGTCAGTTTGTTCACTTTCTGCTGCAAATTCCTGGTGAATGTCTTCACTTTTACGGACAGAGGTTAGGTAGTCATTTGCTTTTGGAATTTAACTTCTTTTAGCTGAACCAGAGGAAAAAACAGAGGACATGAACATCAGAACTTCTTCCCTTGTCATAAAGTGCTGAATGAGTTTGCTAGAAAATACAAACTTCATTAATTATTAATTAAACACTTTATTAATTTTCTGATTGCGACAGCAGACAGAACTGCTCTGCATAAATCAAATTGGAAATATATTTTCTCATGTGCTTTCCTGTCAAAATTGAAACCTTTTGGTGAAAATTGCAATCAAGACTGCTGTCTTATGTACCAAGAGAAACTATAGAAAAAGTGGAACATTAAAAAGGGATTAACAATAAGGGGATTTAGAAGAGTCACTAAGAAGAACAGGACCAAAACTTTTAGTAAGTGTAGCTCTGGTGGCTGGAGGTAGTTTTTCTCCTTTCCACCATGCTGGATAATGTGAAAAGGGGTGACAAAGTGTGTTTGCACATTTGAGGCTAGAAGGGGCAGAACTGCACCCCTTCTACTGAGGTTTATGAATATTCCCTTCTATTACCCCAGTTCCACAGCGTAACTTCTCCCAGAAAAAAAAAAAAAAATACCAAAAACCAAAAACCAACCAACCAAACAAACAAACAAAAAACAACAAAAGAAAACAAGCAGAAATTTTAGGTGTTTATATCTTAAGATGACGAAGCTGTTTGGTCTGCTTTGGGAGTCTGTGCCTAAATCAGATGTTCAGCAAAGAGACTCAAGTAATGCTATAGGGAAGAACTTCTAACAGCAAAGACCAGTTCACTTGTTATGTTGCAAAGATATCATTAATTTTCTCTGCCTTTAGAAAGGTGCTCACTTGCTCCAGTCTCTGTTTATCTTGTCTTCTAAGGTCTCAGCTGAACTTGTATTTATCACTAGCTCAGAGAATCATGCTAAGATCAAACCTGTTGCCACAGAAGTAAGCCAAACCTATGATCCTATTGTTGCTGGCAGTAAAAAAATCTTACCAAGATGTTGGAAACCTGCAAGAATTTATCACTGACTTGAGTGATTTCCCAATTTTCTTTCTGCTCAATCACTTAAGCACATTTCTGATTAGCATTTCACTGGACAGAGACAGATTTGAAATCAGTGTTCATTCCATAGATGTAGCTTCCAAAATAGTTTCTTTTACAAAAGACATTCCACAAGCATGATCAAATAAAACATGTTTCTATTCCACCACAATGCAGTTCAATATAGGAAACTATTTATATATATTTAAACAGAACAGACAGCAGTAGAAACAAGTCCCTTTAATGAGCCATTGTTCTATAAACCCTTGACTTTATGAATTTTCACTTTCTTAAAACTTGGAGTTCTGAGATAGGTTAAAATGACACTTTATAATTATAATTTGATCCAGAATAACCCATGATATGCTATGTCATTTGCACTTAATTCAAAATAACAGCATGTAACTCTTTCACTGAGAGAAAGAAGAAAACTTACCTTCCATTTGTGCCCCAAAATTCTTCCATTCATTATTACAGTGATCTTATGCCTTATTCTGTTTAATTACATTCCACAGAAGTTGCATTTGTAAATATGAACTGACTGTCAAAATATCAGGCATGCATGGGAAAACCTTGAGAATACTATTTCAAAGGAAAATCATGTTTCATATCTTGAAAAAAGAATACAAATTACTTGAGCATGTTTATCTATGCTTTTTTTCAGGTGCTAGTGTCATTACAAATGGCAACACATTCACTTCTGAAACTGGATTAAAAAGATATGAACTAATGACTTGAAAGATTTATTCCTTCATGGGCAAAGAGAACAATTCACAATAAATATTTTCTAGTTTGCTGAAAACCCCAGTTATAACTGATTCTAAATTTATTGAAGGAGCATGTTACTGGTGATGCTTTTTCTCCCAAACCCTTTTCTCTGTAACTGGTGAAATATGAATGACAAGGGTTTTCTGAGAGAAGAAAAAACCCTGCCTGCTTTTTGTCACCCTGCCTGCCTTTTGTCAGAGCCATATATCACATCCTTTCAAGGGACTCTCTCAGGACAGGGCCCTGAGAATGCATCTTGTCACGCTTTCAGTCAGTCACAGGACAATTTGAATTAAAATTTAGGAGCAAGTACAGCTGGGTTTCCCTTGGCATACAAACACTGGCCAGGAGTGTGCTACTGAAGATGAGGAAGGAACAGAAGCGAAAATCTGGTCATCAGCTTTGATTCAGGCTGATTCTGCAGTATCTATAACTCTAATGAAGTATTAATACACAATTAAAGTGTAAAATATCCCACTCACTTTCTGCTACCACATCTCAAAACTAAGCCAGGGGAGCCTTTCCCCTGCACAGGAAAAACTTCAGACTCCATGAGCAGCCAGATTTTGACTTGTCTTTGAGAATGGTCAGAAAATTTTGTCAATTAGTGCTCATTATAACGAAACACATCCTCCTCCACTGGCATCAGGATTGGAAAAAACCACTTAGAAACTGAGATAAATTAATTCTTTTTCTGGATTACTTATTTATGTTGAAGTAGCTTCAGATTGTTTATGTTATTGTATAGATTAAGTTTATTTTTAGAATAGTCCATGTGTCAGTGGAAAACCATCTCAATAACTCCCATTCTATTATCATGGATAGAGTTCAGGACAGAATTTGATAGATGAAAACCAGTTAAAACAAAATTGAATGGAAAAGAAGCCTTTTGTTCATTCTTTTTAAGGTTTAGATAAGGGTAAATTTGGATTGGCATAAAATGAAAACCTTTTCTTTGGAAAATTAAAAATACAGTGAGGCTGGCTATCATTAACCAAAATTCACCAGTGACTAAGTTTATAATCAAAGTTTTCATGTTAAAAACAGGCAGAAAAATGTTAGACTTAGGCCTTGGCCAGTTGTAAAATCTGTCCAGGTCAACTTTGAAAGGATTTCCAATGCAAAAGGTTAAAATAAGTACCAGAATATTGAAAAATACTTTCCACTTGGACTGAACTTCTGAAACATTTTTCAAAACATAGCTTCAGAGGAATTTGAAACAAGAGACAGATACAAATGTTTCTGCATGGTTCATATTTTACTGTACTACCTATGAACAATTTGAAAAACAAGCCAAACTAAACCAGGTTTTAGTTTTGGTTTACAGCCAAGAGAGATATTAATGAGAATTATCCAGTTTTTACTACATCTAAAGGCTTTCCAGTTCAGCTGATGATATTGAAAATGGTGACAGATAAATGATGAAGGGAGAAATTTAACTCTTCAGTTTCAGAAATTTTACTCTTCATTATGTCTGAAAGAGAATCCTTGTATCCAATTATTTATCCACTCTTTTGGAAGTACTGTGGAAACGGAGAGAAAGAAGAAATTTGTTGTGAGAGTAGCCATAACCACAATATCCTCAGAATGGTGCAGAATCACAAAATAGTTGAGTTTGGAAGAGACCTCTGAAGGTCACTTTGTCCAACCTCCCTGCTCAAGCAGGACCTCCTAGCAATGGTTGTCCAGGTCCAGGAGGCTTTTGAATATTTCTAAGGAAGACTCCACAACTGCCCTGGGCAACCTCTGCCAGTGCTGAGACATCCACCCAGTAAAAAAGTGATTGCTGAAATCCAGGCAACACATCCTACGCTTCTCTTTGTGCCCACTGTGCCCACTCATGTCACTTAGAATAAATTCATTCTTCTAAGGAATTTATTCTTCCTTCCTCAATGTCTTGAATGCTGAATTGTAGTTTTTTTGATAATGGCAATTAAGAACTGCAGAGTATGTAGAATAGAGATTATTTAAAGTTTAAAGCCACCTCATGCTGCCTCATACAATTCTCAGTTATCTAGTTACAAAAGTAAGTAAATAAAGCCTGGGGAAGACTGTTCCTTTGTGTTCTATGAATGTAACTGAAAATAAATCAGCTGGAAGGAATCTAACAAGATTAAAAAAAAAGGCAAGAGAGAGGCAAATAATATTATCACCTGTTCATTTTCTCTTCCACAGTGTTTTATTTGGATGCTAGTGAGTCAAGTATTTCCATTCCTACATATCAGATTTTTGTTTCTACAGAAAAATTTTTAGATTCATGAGGGTAAAGTTCATTTAGCATTTAAGAGACAAATGAGGTCAGCATCAGTACTGCAAACGTTTTTCATTATAGAAATTTAGTCACAGGCTGGTTCAGAAGTTGAAAATACCATAAGGAGAGCACAAGACACTAATCTCCTTCGTGACAGTGACAATTCCCAGAGCTTTTTAATACCAGTAAATGCTCTCACATATTTGAAAAAGACCAGCATTTCATATGGATAGAATCCAAAATATCATGGTTCTTGAAATTTTAAAAGCATATTTTTGGGATTGTTCTTTTAACTCTGTTGGGAATCTTATATTTTGTATCCAAAATAGATTTCAGGTTGATTTTGGCAGGTGTTTATTGTTGCTGAAAGTCAGCAGAATTAGAACAATATGAGGAGGAGCTCTGGCTGTGGAACCACCCTAGAAAGTTGCTGAAATATCTTTACCTCTGATCAAATTTTAAATTTATCTCCTTTCTTCATCATGATTTTTTGAAACCCAGATGTCTTCCACTGTTTCTGAAGTAGTGTTATAAGCTGCTGTTCATCCTATATGTTTTCAATCCAGCTATTCACGCTTCTTACGTCACTTCTCACATGTTCCCTTTGGTCTGGAAATCTTCTGCCAGTTCAGATCTTATTTTACTACAGTGTTTTGTATCTTCAAAATAAATTAGATTTTTATCCCAGATTCTGTAACATTTTAGTTTTTAGTTCTGCGATCCTGAAACCTTGGCTCATTATTATCTTGATTTTGGATCAAGGATAAAAAATATTATTTTTCAGCACATTCTCAGTTTTAAATGTGTATTTCTTCAGTTCTGAGGATTATTTACTGCTTTAATAAGATAGATTTCTGTTAAGGACTTCATTAAAAAACTATTTGGTACTGAAGGGAGATTCATACTACTGTTTTTATCTGCTCACCTGTTTTTGTACTTGTATGCTACCAAGGCTCACCAAAGAGAACACTGGCAGTACTGTGAATATGTTTGGGGTTTATGCTCACAAATATTTCAAAAAACACATTAATGGATGATAGCCCCTGGCTATTTCCACCACAAAACACTCCCTAACTAGAACCTTTGAAGAAGAATAGTTAAATTTCCAGCTTAGAGCCTGGAAATTGTATAAAGCAGCAACATTGACTACAGACTATCTGCAAATTTCTCCACTGTGAAAGAGCCTTTGTTGTCAAGCTGGGTTGTGCAACACAAGGACCTGCTACATTCATTATCAATCCTTGAAATTTCTCTTTCCATATAAACATTATTGATAAATTTTACTTTTAGTCTTAGCAGTTTTGCTGGATTTTAACTAGACTACAGCTAAAAACCTATTGTTTGATTTCTGTATTTAAATCTTCTCTTTACAAGCCACATTCTGAGATGTATTTTTTCCATACGGTATTTTAAACCAATGATAGCATTTTATTTCTAAAATAAGTAATGAATAAATAATGTTAGGTTGTCTTTTATAACAGTTAAAATTGTTGCCATGCTAGTAGCAATCAATGGCGGGGTTCAATGGTGGATAGTAGCAATCAATGGTGGGCTCATTTTCCTTTCTTAAAAAATGAGAAAAGCATGAAACAAACAAGCAAACAAAGACACTCCAAATATCCAGCCATGCTTCTTTAGCCTGTTCAACAGTGTTGAGAAGCCCAAACTCAACCCCATACCCCTAAAACTGAGAGAGGATTGAAATATGTCTTCCACAAACCAATGATACTTCTGACTAATGTGAATGTAAACCAAGCTTTCCTATGCAAGCAGAATAAGCATTGAACTTCAAAGTACATTTGGTAGAAAAAAGGTGTGACAAAATTAGAAGTGTCTGAACAAGGATGATAAAATTTATCAAATATAACCTTTTAATAAACCTCGTGTTGCCTATGCTATAGACAGTAAAGTTGCAGTGACACAATCAGTGGTGGATATGGCAAGCCAAGAGCAGATCCTATAGCATGTATGGCAACAAAACAATGAAAGCTGATATTACTATGCCTACCCTCTTTCATCATGACTGTTCAGCCAGTGCCTTGAGAAAAATTAGGTCCGGTCACATAAATTTGCAGTAGCTTGACTCCGTTTAGGTGGAGTGCAGAGGAACTGAGGATCTGGAAATCACCCCTGCCAAGAGGAGAGTCAGAGCACATGCCTTTTGCATAACCCCTCAGTTCACAGCTGCTTTTCAAAACACAGCCTGGCTCCCTCTGCTGCAGGCTGTGCTGGGAGCCAGGGGTACTGGATATGTTTGAACAAGTGCCCTGGACGCTCTTTTTAGCTATTAAGCCAACCTTCTGTAGCAGCCAATGTGGATTTGGCTTGGAGAGTATTTCTAGGGTGCAAAAAACAAGTATGCTATGCAAACCCTTCCTATAGGCACTCTCTGGTTTATCTGCACAATTCACATGGTCTTTGGCATTTGGTAAATGTGGTGTTTTCCATGCACACTTTCAGCTAACTCTTTCACTGCTGGGTATCTAGCTGGGCAGGCAGAGGGTTTATTTATTAATGAGAAATTAATGAACACCTGATATTAAACAGCACTTGAGCCAGTGGATCAGAATAATAGTGTGCCAGGTGTCCCAGGGCAAAAAAACAGTCTCAACTATAGAGTACAGGCTAGGACAAGAAAAAAGGCTACTAACACATGGTAAATGACAGGAAAAAAAAACTATAACAAAGAAGTTTACCATGATAGTCAGTAGGAAAATTTCTACAGCAATTAATATCTAAAGGATAATTGGAAAAAACTGGATATAGGATGAGTCTTCAGAAGAAATGCACTTTTATCTAACCAGAAAAGGGTGCGCAAAGAACCATTTCCTTGTGTACAATAGGCAACTGAAAACTCCATTCCAGCTCCTCATTCCTTTATTGTTCCTGACTTTGTGTTCTGAGAGACATTAAGGTGAAATAATTCCAGTGAAAGGCTGCACCTCAGGAATGAATACAAATCAGAACAACACCAGCTTTTTACCTCAGCCTCTTAAGTGGTTCTTGATACATTTTAAAAAACATATGGCCTTTGTCAGACAAAAATACATAACTCTGCACGGGTGATTATTAATTTTTCTGCTTGAAGTTAATTAAATTCAATGTCTTTTTAAAAAAAAAAGTTAACTTTGTTGAAATCAACTAATGTTATCTTTTGTCTAAGAACTATAGTTAGCCAGTGCTGACAACTTTAATGTAACGCATGCTCATATTTAAATAAAATCTGACAATTTGAAAAATTGGTAAAACTTTATTCTGTCCAAGTGATTTTTCTTATTTTTATTTTATGGCCTAAACACATCAGTGTTAATTCCTAAAATATGTACTATTTCAGTAGCTGTCTATACAGCTGTCTATCCGTACCCTGAAAAAACTCTTGAAATAAATTATAAAGCCTGCTGAATAAAATGTCCTACATCATCAACAGAGATGCACCTTTTTATGATTTCTCATTGAAAATTCCTGGAAAAGTTGTTAAACTGATGTGAGATGAACCTTCTCTAGAAGGGACTCCTGGACATGTGGCACATTATATAGGCTAGGAATGGCCTAGGAATGACCTTTTCCCACCTTTTCCCTGAGGAAAGCCAAAGATAAACAAAAATCCATCTAAATCCTTGAGGAAAACAGCAAGGGGAGTATCCCTGCAAAGATGATGGAGCTGTTTTGATCTGACAGACTGAACTGAGATCCACTGATCGAAGGCTTATTTGAACAGATGGATTATTGAAGAGGAATGTCATTTAAATGTAAGTATTAGGGCATTCATTTAGCATGGAACACAGTAACACATATGTTTCAAGAGATAAAGAGTGCTTTGAGAATGCATTTTTAGCTAATTATATATGTAATTAGATGAATTAAAATGTTTATGATTTTAACTTTTCTGAAAAATAAGCATTTTTTTGTTTACATTTTCTTTGCTATTAAGATGCTTTGATTGGAAAAATTTGGGTTTGATTGCAATTCTTGGACTTCAGCAGGACTTCTGTGGGCACATGAAACTGTCCTACAGAAGTCACTGTACAGTCAACACCTGGGAAATTCTGCCAACATCCCTGGCTGGTATCAGTGTTCTCCTAACATCAAAACAGGAAAATAACCCTGACCCGGGAGAGTTTTCTTTTTGATGTTGTGTGTTCCCATCTTTCTTCCCTTGGCCTTGTCCAGCAGGGCTGAGCAGCAGAGCTCACACTGCTCTTGTGAAACTGCTTTGGCTCACAGCAGGAGGATGGCTGATATGTCTAACTCTAAAGGTATGTTCTTGAAATGTTATTGAAAGAAGTCTCAAGTAACCACATTGGATTTTTTCCTATGAACTCCCATAGGAAAAGAGACTGTAAAATGAAGAGACTTGCATTCTCTTTTATGTCACTTTCTTCATAGATTAATTTGTCTTCCCTACATTACCTTGGCCAGATACCTAAGAGACTGTTGATGTTATTTGGCAGCTTCTTTGTTCATGGACTGAAATTTTCAGAATGTAAAAGATCACATATATTTGTAAAGGAGCTCAGTGGTTGCAGAAACATGTTGATTGTCTGTAAAGCTCTAGATATCTAGTTCTGTCAAAGTCTAAATAAATTACACACATTTTCTTCCAAATTATATATTTTTAAAGATTATTAGGATAAAAAAGAAGCTCTTTAATAATTTAGGCCCATTTCTATTTGGAGGCATTTTTGTACTGATGCAAAAAGTACATTTACTGTGTGTTTCTGTGCTGTATTTAAAAAGCAGAAAGCTTCTTTGCATTCAACTACAGGATGCTGAGAATTTTTTGATTAATGCTTTTATTTTTTGATATGAGAAATCCTTTATGAATGCATAGGAGCTCCCTTTGGAAAACAGTAGCTTAGGTGCACAGTAGAATTTTGGTCTGAACCAAAGAAAGGGATTTACACCCTAAGAGAAATTGTGTCCAGACTGGGAACTCACTGGGAATTAAGGTGATATAAATTTATGTTAAATTTGGAACACTTGATCCTCGGCCTTTATGTCTTACAATGAATTACAGGCACAAAACAGAAACAGAATAAAGTATATGGCTCATGTATTTTGTTATAACTTTCCTCTTCTTGTGAGCCAAGAACTTTATTTATCATTATATAGTTCAGGTAACACAGCACACCAGATCTGCCCAGCTGAGCCTGACTAGTCATACCTAAGCAAGGACACTTTCATATATTTTTGTGTTATCACATTTGTATAAGGGCAGATTTTCTTCAGCTAGCATGTAATTCCAAACAGTGGAGGATACAAATAGGAAACAGATTTTGTGCTGCATTCGTAAATCCTAAGACTACAGGGCTGTAAAGTGAACTGATTTATAGTTCTGAGAATTATCAAAAAGTAAATGTTACATTATAAAAATGGTTTGGATGTATAAAAATGA
This sequence comes from Ammospiza caudacuta, assembly GCF_027887145.1. Classification (NCBI taxonomy): domain Eukaryota; kingdom Metazoa; phylum Chordata; class Aves; order Passeriformes; family Passerellidae; genus Ammospiza; species Ammospiza caudacuta. Next base: position 67,694,193 of record NC_080597.1, on the reverse strand, counting down.
AAATTTAACAGTATTCACAGTCCTTCTGAAGCTTGGAACTAGATCACTAGATAGGCTTTGTTTACGTGATTCCTCCTCATATGATTAATATTAGCTCACAGTGTGTTATTTTTAAAACTACTTTTTCAAAAGGCATAAGAAAAAAGATCATGTTGCCCATTTAACTATTTTGTTTTTAATTTTTCTCTCATGCATTCTTTAGCTAAAACAACTACATTCTTTTTAGTGAATCCAGATAGTGAATGATTTATAAAACCTCTGAACCAGCTTTGAGTTATGAAACCAACCATAAAGTAAGACTACAAAATGATCTGCAAACAATGTTTATTCCAAAAAGATGGTCTCTTTGTTAAACTCTTCCTATTACTTTCTATTGATTTTGCTTTAAGGTATTTTGAGCAATAAAAGTCCTGTGGAGTGGGGAAGAGAATTGGACAATAGGAGTGGCAAGTCTTCAGAAAGAATTCAGTTCTACAATTTCCACAGCTTCGTCTTATATATGAAATTTACTTTGCAGCTAAGCTGTTAACAAGTAAGAGAATTTGATATTTATAGAAGCATGTTCTTAGTCCAAAACTGTACACTAAAATGCATTTTTCACTACCAGCTCCTTAAAACTGAAATTGAGAAGAGATTTTTTTGAAAAATCACAGCTTAGAATAACAAATTTAAAATACAATTCCAGTGCATATACTTGGGCGAATTTCTGTTGATTTCATTGGGATTCAAACTGAGCCATTACACATTTAACACCGCCTCTAATCAGATTCTGTCAAGAACCTGAAGTACTAGAATGATTATTTGTTGTCTACCAGAAGCTCCTCACTGTGGCAAGAACAAAATAACCCAAAGTATCTTGGGGAATGCAACACAGACATGGAGAAGAAAACACATGCTTGGAAACATGTCGCTGAATTTATGATAATAAGGTATTTAGTTTTGAGCCTAATAATTCTTATTTATATTCAATGGAGTAAAATAGACAGCTGTGAGGTGTATAACCTATTTATTGCATTAATCTCATTTTTGGGTGCCTAATCTCCAAAAGGAGCTTTTTTGACTAGATAATAAATACTAATCTTCATGGAGGCATGCATGCCAGCATATGCCTGTCACACAAGTGTGTCTTGCCATGTGTCCCCTGAGGCAGAGCTGAGGATGCTTTACCTCCTGCATCTCACTAGGCACAGGAAGGGAATGAAAGAATGGTTTACAGCTGCTCCGAGGGGAGGGGGCAAAAGAGGGGGAAAATGTAAATATTTTCAGAAAAACTGCATAAGTTATCATATGGCTTTGCTATTCTGGCTTGCGTGGGTTCTTCTGGGTTCAACATTAATTACTCTGGTAGATATGCACAATTCAGTCATGATTTAACTAACACAAACAAAATGTTCAGTGCATTTTTTATTTTTCATTTCTACCCTGGGAAATCAGCTATGCAGGGGAATTCTTTAGACATACATGTTCCCTGAGTTTGTGAGGGAAAATGGGCATCTGATAGCAGTTTAGAACTGTCCTGACTGAGACCTGGATTATTTGTTTTTCTAGCATCTTCTCTTGAAAGCAATCTGTAACTTTCAAGTTACCACAGCAGGACTGGCTTAGGGACAATTTCAGTGCTGGTCCGTATGCAGAGACTCCTGACTTCACAGCTCTTTTAGTCATACCACACTTGGATAATCGAGCAGAAAAACTGAGCAGGAACACATCTTGTAGAGCCAATACCTTGGGAAGATCACACCAAACATCCTGTTCATCTGTGAGTCAAAGTGGAGGGAAAAAAGAATCATTAAACAAACATTGCTGCAGATCTCCAGTCAAAGGTGTTCTCTGCTCTGGCTGATGTTTCCTGGGAACTCTGCAAATCCATCCACCAGCACGTGTCACTAACACAGGCTGTGCCCTTTTAGCCCCCAAGTTTCCACTCCTGTGAAGTTTCCTCTGCTGCCCCTGCCACTTCTGTAAAGCCTCCATCCCTCAGCTTTTCGTGCTGTTGGTTCAGCCAGCTCACCCCTGGGAATTTCCTATGGAAATGGCTGCAAATACAGATCAATTACTTCATTGAAGTGCAGTTTCCTCTGTCGTTGCCTTTTGTGCCTGTATGTCCGCCAGCAAGGGCATGACTGATCAGGGTAAGAGGAGATTGATGGTCACCTCATAGTTTGAAAAGGCAGCAGGGAGAGATTTTGCCAGTTAAGGCTTCAAGAACTCTGCTGGCAAATAGGCTGCAAGAGCTTCAAAACCCTTTCAGCTCAACAGACCATCCTCAGATGAGATTCCAAAGTCTGTGCCTGAAGGAACTTCTCCCTTGTGGCAGGAAGATTCTGAACACAAACATCCTATTTTGTAACCAAGTTTTATCAAGTTCACGGTCGTTTTCAGTTGTATGGCACTGATAAGAATGTCAGATTCATAGAAAATTGCAAAGTCTAAGGCATGAGGTTGCTTTGGTAATAGTGCATTTTGATTTTTCTTGAATAAAAGTTCCTAGCAATTCCCAATATGCTGACAAAAATGAAAGAAAATATTTCAGTCTGAGCTGCCTGCATCCCTTGAGTTTCCTGTGAAAAGGGCTATTCTTTAATCATTTGAAGCACCCTTTTATACACAGAAGTGTTCAGGGATTTATAGACTAGTTTCATGGTGATGACCAGTTACAAAAACAAAAAGCAAATGACAATTGAAAAGGGCAACTTGTATTCAAAAGCATAGCCCAGATTGAAGAAAGTTTGAAGGAGTTATTGTTTCTGCATATAAGTCATATTTCTTTTATGCACTTTTAGCATTTCCAGATGGTAAGTTGCTGTGACCGACACAAAAACAAAAAGATACACATATCAAATTTTTATATGATAAACTGGCAAAATCACAACATCAATGAAAGAAATAAATAACGAGAATTTTTTTTTTCCCAATTCAGGTAAGTGCTTCCCTCATAATCTCTTGGAATTACTGCACTGAAAGACAATCACACAGTAAATGCCAATGGAGTGGTGACACTGCTGTGACTACATTGGAAAAGCACATTTCTTCTTCTTCTCATACGTTGGAAGAGCTCATTTCTTCTTCTTCTCCTAATTGGTGTTGTAGTAAATACAGAATTTTAGTGCTTTTTAACCATTATTGTGACTTTTCAAATACCAAAAATCACAGTTTCCCTTATAAATCATGTACAAATAAATATAACTAAATCACCATTTATTTTGCAATGAGCACAGTATGAAAAGCTGATGTATAGGCTACCTATAATGAATAATAACAATATCATTTTAACCAAATCCAAATGATGTTAAGCTTTTTTTTGTCCTTTTTTCACACACAGATTTTAAAGGAAAGTAACTAAACATGGGAAAGAATGAGAAATAATCTGAGAGATAAACAGAAGAGAAATATGTGAAGATATTAAAAAAGTGACAAAGCATGAAAAAATGAAGAAAAAAACAGAATGAAAAAAGGAAAGAAAGAAGTGCAGAAAAACAAGTAAGGTGATTATGAGCCTGAGACGGAAGTACAAATTAAAAATTTTTACTAGTGTATTTCAGAATATTGTCATATATATGTAGGAATATATCTTGATTATTTTCATTATAGAACATAATTCCATGGTGGCTGGATTTCCACGCTTGGATTCCAATCTTCAGATTTTTGGCACTTTTTGTGGATCTTCCTTTCTATAATATTTGTCTCCAAGAAGTCATTATGTGTTTTGCTGAGCTAAAGTTTTTTTCATATTTATCCAGCTTCTATTTAGAACCCATTGGGCTTAAAATTATTTGATGATCTTATAACACAATTTTATTTTATAGGGGAAAAAAAATAACTCTTTCATAAATTCTGGCTAAGACAAAAGGATGTAGGAACAGACCCAAAGCATATGGGTTAAATTAACGCCTGCTGAGCTGCAGTGCCAGCATTTGTCTGATTTAATGACATGATTTTAAATAATTGGAGGGGGGTCTTGAGCATCCTCCCTGTGATTTTCTGATGGATTAATTTTAAACAGAGGCGCTGGGAACATTTGGGACCACTAGTGTGAATGTTTTCTGTTGGTTAACAGTGAATAATTGGCCTAGTTTCTTGTCCCATTTCTTCTTCAGAAAAACATAATTAATTCCAATGTGCTGGCCAGTGATATGCATAGCAGAGCTGCAAGCAGTGCTAATAAGGCCAATCTCAGGAGTGAATAAAGCAGATCAGATGGTCAGGACTGGGACAGGCAACAAAAATGAATCAATAAGAAACAGGTCAGTCAAGTTCAACCTATCACTACATAGGCCAAGAATATTTAAAAATATGAAGACTTATTTATAATTAAACACTAATACAGAAGTTAAAAAATATTAAAGGTGACATTTTAGGTGCTGATCATGATTCTGGAGTTCAGGAGTGAAAATCAAATGATAAAGTCTGGTTTTCCTAGTGCCTGAGGGGTTCTTTCCAATAGACAGATGAAATATAATCTCAATGTTATTTTCAATGACTGCCTCAAAAACACTCTTTTGGACATATTATTTTGCCTTCAACAACCTCCCCTTTTGTTTCACGGTCTAAGATGCTATCTGGTTTTAAAGGGGTGCTTTTCAAGCTGTTAAGACTAGTAAAAAAATAGAATTATTTTCTCTTCTGATTAACTCAGGCAAACATGCAGTTGTAGATCTATATCTGGAATTTCACTTACACAACAGAGATTAGAATCCCATACAAAAACTGCATTATGAAAATGCTCTAAAGATTGCATGTGTATGCATTTAACATGGAGAGCAATTTCAGAAGAAAAAGTGAATTATCTAACCAGAGCTAATACATTGTGCTGCATTGTGGTAAATAATGTTGCTTACAACACAAAACAGTAGAGTAGATCTCAAGTGGATAATGCTCTACTTATTCCAATTTATTTTTAGGGTATGGAAAACCTGGACTAGGAAAATGAACACATTCATTGCAAATCCAAACCTGAGTGTGTGTGACCTGCAATTTAACCACAATGACTGCAGCTTTTTCTTGGTAGGTAGCTCAGTATAAAGACCTTATTTACTATATTTCTTCAAACTAAATGGAATAGCCCCATACACAGAGTTAACCAGTCTATTATTCCTTCAAGTTTTTGAGCAACTTTTCTAACTTAGCTAGACAAAAAGTGTCCAGTTTTCAAAAAGTAGACAGGTTTAAAGAGAAATGATACAGACTTTTTCTAATATAAATCCCCCCTCTTAGCATACTTTGAAGATAAATACAACAAGGTGTCTCCTGAAATGCTGTGCATCTGCACAATAATGTTGTATTTTTAATGAAAGCAGAATTTTGAAATAAGAACTAGAGGGGCAGAAAACTGGAAGGTAACTCAATAAAACACTTAGCTCGTGAGCTGAGAAAAAAGTTTCGAACTTGAGCAGAACAGCTGGAATTTATAATTTCTGCTTTGCAAAATTTTGTGTTTCCTGAAAAATATTAGGTTTTCTGACTGAAAATTCTGCATGGTTTGTTTTGCTTTTGGATAAATTTGCAGACTGTGAGAAACTTTTCATGTTTACACTTCTATTTTTCCCCCCTCTACTTCTGTCTCCCTAATCAAGTAAAGTACTCCAAGAAACAAAAGAAAAAAAAATCAATTTTCCCATTTTCCAAGTGAAAACACTTTGTTTCAGAAATATCTTTTTCACAAAAAAAAAAAAAATCAAGAAAATGAAGAATTTTCAGTTCAAGCAGAACAATCTTCCCTTACTCAAAGATGTTCTGGCAGAGTCATTCTGACCAGTTGTTTGCAATAATAATGACCTCAGGGTCAATATCATTTCCATGAACCAGAAAAATGTAAATCAGAGTATTAAGTCAGAATGCTGTTTTTATTTACACTTATTTCCACCTTGAAAAAAGTCAGTTGAGTCTTTGTATTTTGAAAAAAGAACAAAACAAAATGAGACTGAAACACAACTACCTGTTAGCAGTAATTGTAAAAAAATTGAAAACCAGAAGAGACTTCTTCAATCAGCCAGGCTGAGTTTTTCTTTACCACAGTGCAAACCAGGAAGGTAGGGAACTGATAGCAGCCCAGGCTCTTACCTCAGCTCTCTGACCTGATTTTCAGAAGAGCTGAACACTCAGAGTTTAAGCTGAAGCCAGCAGGCCTTGCAGCTGTGTGGTTTTCTTGCCAATCAGCCAGTTGGCCTAAAAATAAGAAAATAGCTTTGAACTGGCTAAGGAGTGGGGAAGACAATCATTGGTTATCTACAGTAATAAAGGGGTATTACTTTTATGGTAGCTTGACCTACTTTATTTTAAGAAAGAATATGCAATACAACATTTATTTTGGAATACACCATCATGAAGCTTAAGCTGAAGTTTCATTTTCTTTCAGATGGTAGTATTCATTATACCATACCTGGGATAATTTTACAGAGACTTAAAAGGAAAACATTGTGCAATCTCTGAGTCACAGGGGGGATATGTAACAGAGTCAAAACATGCCTTTTCATTTTACTGAGCTGTTTCATGAGATAAACATTTCCAAGAGACTGAAAGTTTATTATCTATAAACTGCGTTATAAAATCAATTATTTAAGTACTGTTTAATATTCTTAGAATATTAGAACTGGTGAAGTAATAAAAATATATGTTCCCAAAGGAAGGATTCAAACCATTTGTTTCAGGATCAAAATTTGCACACTTTAAAAGAACTTCTTTCACAGTACAGTGACAGTGCACGTATGACCCTCAAAGTCACCTTGGATGGGGCCTAAAAATCCATCATAAATTCATGAAAGTGTTAGCCTCATAATAACCTAAATGGAGAAATAAATTATTCCTAAGTCCATAAGTTACTTCTATTGACTTTAGTACATGCTGGTTGAGACTGTGCTCTACAACCATCAGTTTAAACTTCCAAGTGTAAATTTGAAAAAAACAAGAGGAATTCCTGGAGTCAATAATGTTCTTTTTTGTGAAAATGCATGCATTTATACAGAAAGATTAAATATAAAATTCAACTAACATTATGATGTCTTTTGTGCACTTTTTTCTTCTCCTTTCTCTTCTGGTCCTCAATGAGCACAACGATGTGAACTCAAAATAGCTGCCCATGTGCAGAACAGCTCTTTGCTAACTCCTTTTTAGAGTAAAGGAAGAAATGAAATTGTTTCCAGCAGTATCAGCCTGCTTGTTCCTCACTTGGACTCTCTCAGTTGGGAAGTTTTCTGGGAGTGTTGGGCCATATGAAGGTGAAGCCATGCTATGCCTAAGCTTCCTCCAATGTCAGTTTGTTTCTAAAGTCTAAAGGCCAGTTTGCATGGATCCTTCACACCTAATTACTCCCAGGACCAGATCTCAGATGTACTTTGTAACTTTTTCTTCTATTTCCAGAAATGCATCTCAAGGAATTCAAAAATGGCAAGATACCTCTGTTCCCATTTCAATTGTTCCTTGAGTCGAATGTTCTACTTTCTTTTTTGGCTCTGTACAAGATACCTCACGTAAACTTTTCATAATGTCCTTTCTGGTTTATCTGATTGTTTATTTTTATTTTCAAAATACCTTTCACTGAGGTACCATTAGGCCACAGTCACCCTGAGCTTTGATGACCTTGCTGCTCCTCACCAGAGGACTTCAGCCCTGTGAGGCTGTGAGAGCCACAGAATGCATCTTCTCACTGCAGAAGTTCCTTTTCTTTCAAAGGATGTAGACAATAATCTTCCCCTTCCATTTCAGAAATCTCCTATGTTGTGTCACTGCACAGCGAATTGAAATGTCAATCAAAGGTGATCACCACATTTTGCATTAAGCATTTTTGTGAGCATTGAGAAAAAAGCAAGAAATGGTTTATCTGCATAAAACTGAAAGATTTTATTTCCTTGCAGCTCACTGCAAATCAATCACAGCAGATGGAACTCATAATTCACTTGATCTGAGGTTTCCAGTAACTTGAAGTGACAGTCTTAAGCCGAATCTTCATATTTCTTTAATTGTCTACTTAGTGTCACTGGCAAAGCACCCCACAATGGAGAATTTTACTTTTGAGCCCTGCTGCTGGCTCCTCCAGGCCATCACCACTGCTCAGAAAGGGTAGGTGCAGCTTGAGGTGGTCTTTTTGAAGGCAAAACATTTTGTTATCCAGCTAGTTCTTACTCAGTCCTCCTCAGTCCTAATACCTATCAAAAGCCTTGAGTGTAAAGAAACTCTGGAAGGACTCCATTTCCAGGGATCCTTGACCATGTGGGTTTTTTCTTTCTGTTGATTTCTTTCTTTTTAGTTTGGCATTTTGTTGTTAGATTATTTTTTGTTATGATGCTCCCAATATTGAAAGCAAATGTCCATCATTATTTTCTTCTGAAGGAGAAAGTACGGTTATTTTTCTTTGGTTTGTTTCTGCTGGTTTGTGCTTTGTTATCTTTGTTTGTTTTGGGGTGGTTTTTTTTGTTTTGTTTGAGATTTTTTGGTTTTTGTTGTTCTTTTTTCTGATAGTAATAGTGATACTTTTGTATCTGGACTTTACCTTCTTCAGAAACTGAATTTATTTACAGAAATTGATTCTCAGTGCAAGCAGATAATTTCCTTCCATCTTAGGTAAACTGGTAAGATAATATTAGTATTATTTTCTTGGTAAAAGTGTAAAAGTAAAAGTAAAAGTAAAAAAGTAAACATATTGCTGTGCATATGTTTACAAGATTGACAAATCTTATGCTGTTGATAGCTTTTGGAATGTCTTATTTAAGATTTTTTTGTTGACCTTCCCAACACAGTTTCTCTCAGAGAACTCCTGGTTACCTTCTCAACCAGCTGTAGAGATGGAACAGGCTATGGTAACCTTCTCACCAAAGATTTAATTCTTTGTGAGTTTTATGATTAAAAAATTGCTCTGACTTCTAATGAAATTAAAACTTTTCAGTCATACTTCCTGATTTGTGATGACACTTTCACATAAATAAATAGAGTCTGTACTTCTTATCTTTCAGTCAGGAGAACAAGTAGTGTTCCACTTGGGATGCAATTCAAGGTGATGAGAGAAATGATGGAAACACTCCATACGCTGAGAAAGATTTGTCTGGATGGAGGATGGGCATGCTGAGCTCTTTTAACCTCTTCAATAATCTTGTGATTTCTCTTGGGAATGAGCAAGCACTTTCCTTTCAATGGATTCCTTGGCAGTGACTGTGCATATATCCATCTTGACTTTGACCTCCAGAGCTCACAGCAGTCAATTAAGCAGCATATCTGTGAACTGTCCCGCTTCAAATAATCCTGTCATAATGTCAGACTTTGATTTTCTTGACAGTCCACCTGAATAATCATGCCTTTTGGATATATCCTGGTATTAATAGCTAAGCAATTTTATTCTGTGTTTTAAACCTTCCATGGAAATTGATTCTTTATTATTCATAATTAAGATCAAACCAAATTGGTCCTAGACTTGCAGGTACCAGCCAGCATGGTGAGCACGTGCCAAATTGGAAACACCTTGTCTCTGAAAAGTATTTTAAAGATATGTCCACACTGGTGAATAAAACAGCTTATCTACTTTATATCTACAAAATGCAAACAAAATGGTTCTTCTCTGGCCCTAAGGCCAAATGTCTTGTCATAGTTCACATCACAGGCATCTAAATCTTTCCCCCAAACCTCCAAAAGTGCATGGCTACATCAAAACTACCTTAAAAAAAGGTAGTTTTGGCTTTTGAACATTGGGAAAGCCTCAGCTGAAGTGGGAGAAACCCCTTCCAGGGCTGCACATTTAACAGTGCTTGTCAGTGGGTCAGTGATCTAGCCTGTGCCCTGGATGAGTTTTATTTGCCTATATATTGATGGAGCCTCATTATCTGCAAGGTGCTTAATTGAAGTGCAGAGCTATTTTGAATGTGTGTGAGGAACATAAAAAACAGACAATAATCTTTAACCCCCTTGTCATGGGTAAGAAACACAGGAAAATAATCTGATTCTAATTACATTCATAAGAAACAAAGCTTCACTTCCAGCCAGGAAATTCACAGCCCATTTCCAACTTTAAGCAAAATGTCATGGCCAACTGCTTAAAAATGGCTTTATGTAATGAAAGTGCTGACAGACCTTTAATTATATCCGTGAGTGTGACTATATAGCTGAATAATTTTCAATTCTTCTTTGATTCTTGAGGTCTAAAGCAATTTTAATTCACTGTGAAGTGACATCTACCAGAGTACCAATGTGAGGCACTTTAATATTAAGCATATGGAATTACAAACTGATTATTTCCTAAGTGTCCATAACTTTTGCACTCACTCCAAAATAGTCAATTAAATTAAAAGCATTATCATTAATAAAAAATGTGTTTCTGTAACTGTGGAAGTGGGGAAATAATAATATAATATAAATCTTACTTATAAATATAAATTTTTGGTGACCTATTCCACCTACTAATTATCATTATGGCAGCAGGAAAATCCATTTAACATTGGCAAATACTTGAAAGTTTGGGAACTTTTGTCATCCTATTATAATTTTGCCAGACTTCAAGAGTTTGCTGCAACTTGCCCCTGCCAAGCATCTGCTTAAGTCTGAAGGATTTTCCTTTCTTTGCTTTCTGTCTCTTTTTATATTTTAAGTGTTACAGGCAACTCTATTAAAGTGGAACTTTATAAAGCTGTGATGAATTACAGACTTATGTATATGGTTAAGCCACAGCCCAGCAAAGAATTATATGTTTTTCTAAAGTTATGGTGTTTAAATAGTCCAGATGATTCTAATGATGCACATTTTAGCACATTTGTGCAAAATAAAGCATGTGTATATCTGTCTTTGTAGAAGAAAGGACCTGACTGTGTGAATTAGAGGTGAAAGCATTTCAGTTTCACAGAACAGAAATTCAAATAGGAGTAGGATCATTCTACAATCATGGCTGATAAAACTTAGATGCAAGGAGGAGAGTCTTCCAATTGTTTTTCAAATATCAGTATTTAACCCAGATCAAAGTCCAGTACAAATTCTATTCACAATAATCTGCTAGATCTAAGGGCCTGAAAAACAAATTAATTTGATTTAATTATTGCCATAAATCTAGTCTAAAGATTTAAATTGCAATTCAGACACTTTTGATGCAGTTCAAGCACACACTGATGATTTATGTATCTGATGGAAGGATCCCATTACAAACAAAAGAGTAAATTTCAAGCCTTGGAAATTATTAGAGGATACAAATTCTCCCTCCTTGCAGCTGAAATATATTTATGTGCAAAGTGGAAATGGTCATGCAATGTTTTTCCATTGTGAAAATTATGAATTAATGATGAAAAAAAATTAATTATGAAAAAAAATCAAGAAAACCAACTCATTCTCCCCCTCAAAAAAGCCTTTTATATTTCATACCAGAGCCTCTTTGTTAACTTGTCTAAATGTACTTTTCTCTAAAACCTGTCAGTAAAGTAGAAAGTTCCATTTTCCTGATACACATTTCCATGCACCATCTACTCACAGATGAGCTGTACCAGATGATTGCAATACAAGGCTTTTAAATAGTAAAAGTGTCTTTAACTCCACTTACTTTAAAGAGGAAAACAAAGTTTGCATCTTGGCTGGAATTTCAGACATTGCTGAAGCCAAGCAGGTTGATTCCAAAAATGTAGGTGGGAATAGGTTTGTTCATTGCACCCTTATGTAAAATTAAACAGTGGCAGCCGTTGACTTACAACTCCAGAAACCCCAAAGAATTTTTATGCTGGTGGGGAAGCAAGGTGAAAAGAAAACTCACAAATTAGGCATAATATTCTCATGTGCATCATCTATAAAAATCGTTAATTCTTTAAATTCGTGGTTTAAATTAATTGTCTTTGAGTCAAGTCATTACCTCATTTGTTTTGCATTCTTCCTATTCCCATATTCTTCCCAACAGTGCCTTATGTGTAAGGGCATTATTTCCCCACCCTCACCCCCACCCACATTTCCCCAAGCCACAGAAGACAGTTTGTGACAATTGAGGCAAATATTCCAAAAAGCAAAAGTAAAAGGCAAACATCAGGGATCAATAAAATTATTAATGTATTTTGTAGCACCGCCTGCTAGTGAACATGGAAATTGCTGATATACCTTTTTGCAGATTATTAATAATGGGAATGTATTTTTAATCTTTATAAGGAGCAAAGCATCCCTTAGTTAGTTTAACGTGGCGTATTTCTAAGTGGGGATTGCTTTGATTTAAACGAGCTAAATGGATCTGGACACAGCGCAGTTGTTAAAGAATTTAGGGCACTTTGGGGTCCTTTTTTTGACGGGGAGTGCGGGCTGAGAGGTTGCAGTGTTCAGGCCGAGCTGCCAGAGCTCTGGCAGCGTGGTTCTCGCTGGGATGGTGCGTCAGGGAGGGCTGTGCAGCCCCGGCTGAGGCTGAGCAGGCTCCAGGGCTGCCCCGCTCCATCCCTCCCTGCCGGGCCCCCGCTGCTCCCATGTCAGGGCTGCGGGTGTGATGTGTGCACAGAAACGGTAAAGGCACACCTGGGAGCAAGCCAGGCACGAGATAAACAGCTGCTCTCCTCTCAGGGCTGCTGAGAAGGTGCAGAGGCAATTTTAAAATTTATTGTTATCATTGCTCTTTTTATCGTTACTATTCCTTTATTTGCCGGCCAATCGATTTTTGTCAGATTTTTTTCCATGTTTTGCATTGAGCTGTCTCCCAATATGCATAATCCTAATGTCATAAATTGACTTGGTTTCCCACATTATTTTTTGTTATGATGCTCCCAATATCGAAAGCAAATGTCCATCATTATTTTCTTTTGAAGGAGAACATACGATTGTTTTTCAGGTACCGACACAGTTATTTGTAAGAGATTTTTGTTAATGAACAGGCTGCCTGTGTTTTCATGGTCTTGACAAGAGCTGCACAGACTCCCTGTTTGGGAGACTCATATGGGATATTAGAAGTGGCCAGCTTTTATAAGCTGAACTGCTACTGGTGGAAATTGAGAAAACTGTAAATTTTATAGAACCAGATATACAGACAATAGCCATTTTTAAAAATCTGTACAGCTTCATTTGATAGTGTAAACTTATTATCTAATTATAGAAATAAATGGTAAAATAAATTTATTCAAAGTTGTACATTATAGTTATTTTAAAGTTAAATTAGCCCATTTAAAAAATTCTACTCAATAATTAAAATCAGTAAAAAATATACTATTTTTTTATGCTGCCAGGTATATATAAATAATAATAATTACACTGGAAATCAAAAATGATTCTCAGTCATCTCTCACAGCTGAAGGTGTAGATTGGAGTATTTTTATTAAATCTGATTCCATCAGACACAGGGCCATCTTTGCTGTCAACACAATCAACCTTCTGATGTAAACTAATAGGTGGATAATAATAATAATAATTTTAAATCTTTTACAGAAGTAGAACTAGTACAGTGCAACATTGCAATTAGACATGGTGAGTATGAATATGATCTCCTCAAGTTCTGTATTTCCATGGTTTTGTTAAGGAACAGAAACAAATTTTTTTAGCTATAGAACAACATAATAGGGAGAGACACTGATTTTTTTCTCACACATAAAGATCCATTATATGCCATTGAATACTTAATTTTACAATTGCAAAATTCTGCAGACCATTATTGTTTTGTTCAAATGGAGAACTATGTGTGTGAAAACCACAATTGCAGTAATATGATATTATGCCATGGACTGAAAAAGTTTTGTGGAGGATTTGTAAGCATCTTCCATTTTTTGAGGATTCAGAGATAATTTCATATCTGTGCCTTCAGATATATGCAGACACACTACTAAGAAGGATGTAGCACATGTATACATGTTAAGGATAGATTTATATACCATGTATAGATTTGTAGATTTATAGATTTGTATACCATGACTATAAAACAAACTAAAAATTAATTTCCAAACTAAAATAGAAATAACAATTCTTATAATTAATTCTAATTTTTATCTAATAAATAATTCTAATAAATGCTCTAACACACACACAAAAATGAAGCCTGGGGAATATATTGCAAAATGCAGTCATGTATTTCACAGAACCCTGTATTCTTGCTTTGATGCTTCAGTGTATCAACTCTTATACCAAAGTACTGTATGAATAACATTGTAAATACATTTTGCACACTATTTCATGAACAACATAATTTCACACTGTAAATGGTAATTGATTAAAACTCTGTGAATGACCCAGATTTGGAGCTGGCACAAGCTGAGTACCTTCACTGAACTCGGTGGATTTAAGCGGCTTAACTGATGTCAGTATCTGCCCCTGTGACTGAAGGCTGTGAAAAACAGTCTATTGTAATATAGAACTGTTTATTTATGAGAAACCCCCTGTGAAGAACAGCAGGATGCCAGCTTGGCTGAATGGAGGATGACAGAGGAAAGGCAAAAAGAAAATGTGGAGAGGGCAGAAGCAGGGAGGCTCTGCCCATAAGGAATGTAGAAGGATCACACAGGGCTGGAATTGGGAAGTCCAAACCTTGATTTGGTTTGGTTTGCATTGGTGAAGGATGCTAAAGGCAAAATCATGGCTTATCAGCTGTAAAGAGCAGACCATGAGGGTCCACAGGTGGGTGGTGCAGAAGGTTTGTTTTTTAAGCCTATGGAAACAGAAAAAGAAAATGTGTTGCTCATATCTGTAAGGACAAGGAGAGTCCCTGGCAAAATTGCAGTGAAACTGTTCATGAAGGCCAGTTCATTCTAATCTGAATCTTTTATGATTTTTGATGGTTCAGTATTGCTTATACATATTTTTTAAAATTTAAATAACTATAACAGAGGCTTATAAATGAAAACATCACCCCATAAAATTAAGCACAAGTACCAATGTATTTGATATGCAACAAATTAAGCTTTGTGCTTAAATAGTTAACACTCGTCTTACTTTTGATTGCTGCTTATGATTTTTTTGGTTTAATTCCATACAGGAAAACCTTTTTTGCCATTTACTGAGTTTTGAAGTGAAACTTCCTGCTGCTGTAAGCTACTTCCCTTTAGCTTAATATTTCCATATACTATTAAATAAGAATACTCTTAAATATAATGTATTTAATTTTTTCTGTAATTTTTTACAGAAAAAATTAAATACATTATACATTCTGTAATTTACAGAATGTATACCATATATACATTCTGTAATTTACAGAAAAAATTTATTTTTTTCTGTAAATACATTCTGTATTTAATTTTTTCTTATCTTACAGGGTAAACATTTCCATTCAGTGTTCCTGCCTTGGTGCTCACCTGTCTTTTATCTAGTTTAATTCCTGTGTACAAGATGTATTGATAATTACTGGCTTCACATGGAGGCTCTAATTCTTTCATCCTGGAAGTGCTGAGGTGCTATAGGCACAAAGCATTTCTTAGCTCATATAAACATTCAACCTGCTGGTTTGACTCCTTCCATTTCTGTCCCATTTGCCCAAAGTAAGAAATTATACAATAAAAAATGAGAATTTTTTTTTCTAAAAAAGGGAAAGGGGCTCATATTCATTACCAGCTCTTCTGCTCCTCCCTCTCTCCTCTCCAGACCCATATTTAATATGTCCTCATGGTATTCCCTTATAAAATCTTTCTTAGCACTCTGGGAATGCTTTGAATCTGCTGCAAATCTAAACTTCAAAGGAGATAGGGTCTGTAGATTGACAGAGAAAAATTGCTTTAGAGATATATATTGAAAGACTTGATTTTAAAAAAAAAATCCTATCCATGGAATGAATGGATACATTTCTAGGGTTTTCAAAAAGGAAATAAAGTTCTAAGCACGCAACTACCTAGAAATGTTAGACTGTTGAAGAAACTTGGAGAAGAAGCTGACCTGCAAATATCTACATTAAATAAAATATATCCTGCAATGGAGAGTCAGATAAGAGTCCTGCAGAAGTGAAAGAAAAAGATGAGTTTTATGCAGCTCTCTTTTTACCAGAAGCTCACTACTTCTGATCATTTAAATTATTGTGGGTATTCTCTTCTCTCTTCTCTTCTCTCTTCTCATCTCTCTTCAATCTTGTTCACTTAACTAATAATATTAATAGACTGTGGTTGCACAATGGCATTTGCAAATCACTACCAAAGCAGTGCTTATTGTCCTGCATGTTTCAGTTTATAACATCATCCTCTAACAAGATCCAGTCCGTGTTTGAATCACAGAGCTGTAGAAATGTGGTGTCACTGTCTTGGGCACAGAGCAGATTTGTCTGGAAAGTAAAATACAAATACCCTAAAACCACAAAAAGCTGCTATGGAGTGGAATGTGTGACTGATAATGTGACTGTACAGCAATGCTGATGTGTATTTATAGAAATCATTAGGAATGACAGAAACCTCTGCCAGTATAGTTCTTAATAGTGGAACTAGTAGGTTCCACTATCTGGAGATGTTTATATATTCCTAACTTGCATCTCTTGTTAAAAGTCTCTGATCTTCTTATTTCAATTAAAAGTTTACTCCTTAAAAATAACAAAGACGGCAGAATGAAGACTAGAATTTATTTTATGCTCTTCTTTGCTTGCTGAGTTATGATTCACTATCATAAATGTTTGCTTTAGTTGAGGCTTCCAGATGTTTACTTCCCTCTGGTGAGCTCAGCAAAACAAAGACTTGTGGCAGGGAGATTTTGTGATCTGTGAGCAGGGCTGGCCACCTGATGTTTAATTACTGTGGTTATTTGGTCACTGTTTATAATTAAGTTCAGTCTATAAAAGACTAATAAACTTTAAATTAAATTCTGTGAAGTCCTAGATGTCAGTAAAACGATCTATCACACTTTCTGCTGCTGGGCTTCTGATTATCTACCAGAGACTTTAGCCATGTTTGAATTCTCTGCATTTCCTGGTCAAATCTTCTTTACTTTTTGTCCTACTTCTCAGCAAAACTGAAATTATTCAAAATTTCAGTTTTATAATTTATAGCAGGATATCATTTCACCTAATATATTTCGGTTTTGTTACTTTTTATCTTAATTGAGGCATCCAGAATTTTTTTTGGGGGGTTTTGCCGTATTTTTTGTCCAAAGGAGGGCAATGTGGGTGGTGCAGGGCCTTGAGGAGAAGCCATATAAGCAGCTGAGGTCAGTGGGTCTGTCCAGCCTGGAGGAGACTGAGGGGAGACCTCACTGCAGTTACAGCTTCCTCATGAGGGGAGGAGGAGGGACAGACCCTGATCTCTGCTCTGTGGTGACAGTGACAGGACCCGAGGCAGTGGCTGAAGTTGTGCTGGGGGAGGTTTAGTTTTAATATTAGGAAAAGGTTCTTCCCCCAGAGGGTGTTTGGGCTCTGAACAGGCTCCCCAGGGCAGCGGTGACAGCACCAGCCTGACAGAGCTCCAGAAGTGTTTGGACAAAGCTCTCAGGCACATGGGATGACTCCTGGGGCTGGAGCTGGATTCATTGATCCTCCTGTTTCCCTTCCAACTCAGCGCATTTCATGATTCTGTGATTATTTTCCTTTCCTTTATTTTTTCCCCTTAAAGAGAATAATGTTGTATCATGGCTCCAGAATCTAATGCAGTTTTTTAGTCAATAATCACCCTCCCAATAAGGTTTTCCTCTGCAGCCCCAAAAGTTGTTTTTTTTTTTTCTGAGTAGCCACACAATCAGATTCCATTGCGTGAGCCTTCATCTGACTTTTATGACATACCTAGACATGCATGCTTTTATTAGAGTTTCTGTTTGGCAATTTCTGATTTTATTTAATAGACAATTTAGAAATACAGGTTGAGCCCATTTTATGAAGCTGTACAAAAGCTGCTTTATCAGGCTCAGATCATGTAAAGTGCCACAGGTATACATGTGAATAAAGCTGAATTTCTGAAAATTAGCCAAGTACAGATCAGCACTAAGAAGCTGCTTTCCTTCCATTTAGTCTTATTTTCAGTGAAGGGTTTTTCAGATATAATATATGTTTTACAGTTTCTAAGGCTTGCTGCTGTTGTATTTTAGTAAATATAATTTTTTTACTTGATTGTACTATCCATGACCAGCTGTGGAGGTGGGGAAAAAACCCAAACAATCAAAAATATGTCTCTAATGCATCATTAACAATTTTGATATAGTTTATAAAGCCCATAGATATGATTTTATAGTAGGAAAAAAAGCCTGTTATAAATATAGTTTGCTTCTGTGATTTATTTATTAGTTACCACCCAGAATACTTGAAAGCTATTGTGATGATGGAAGGACCTTTTAATGCAGACTAAGTAGGATTTAGATATGAAAAAGTAATTTTTTGTAAAAGAGAATTACACAATATGCCCACCCACTATTGAAAGATCCTTTAACCTCAAAGTGTTTAAAGTCTCATCCCATCCATGCAAACAGAAGTGGTTGCCAAGTCATGTGTTAAACACAAAAATGACATTGGAGGATTCTGCCAGGAGCCCTTTGAGACAAGTGAAACATTTTAGACTTCCAAGAAAGCCAGTCCATGTATACTCTAAAACAGGGAAAGCCAAATGAAAACTTTCCACTTAGCTGTGAAATGCTCTGTGGAAGGCTGAGCACAAGAGGTGAGCATGTGGAGGCTGCACAGGCTATCCCACAGCATGTTGGAAGGTCTGGTCTTTGGACACAAGTGAAGAAAAAACACAAGCAAGACTCCAGCCAACACAACATGCTGACACCAGCTTAACCCAGAGTGCAGGACTGTTTATGCTTCAGATGAATAATTATCACAGATAGAAGAGTACTTAAGTTATGCAGAGGTAGCCAAGCTTTAAAAACCTCACAGGGAAGAAAGAGAGTGAAACACAAGAATTTGTAATGAATAAAGCTAAGAACTGAAGTGTCAATGAGAATTTTGCTGAGAAATAACAAACCACGAAGCCAGCTATAACTACTCTGCAGTGATACTCACAGGCTTTCAGCTACTTTCTGTAATACTGTACAGAAAATAAGTATGGAAAGGACACAAAGGCAGAGAAAAGAAGTTGTGAGCTGAATTTCCGGAAAGTACAGCTAAAAAGAGAAGACCTCTGTCATTTTTCATAGGTACTACAAAATAACTCATGTTGGCTTTTTTTTTTTTTTTTTTTTTTTTTTTTTTTTTTTTTTTTTTGGTGTGGGTGTATGTGTACCTAAATTTGCCTCAATGAGTTCTTAACAGAGACAGATTTAAAAATTTAATCTGGCATGACACTGCAGCCTACCAGAGACAGCATTTTCTGACCAATGTGTCTCAAATTATTTCCAAAATTATCAAACTTTTCACACACAGATAAAACAAAGGCACCATGCATGTTTTATTGCATGCATAAGATATAAAGTGTTGATCTGCTGTGACCTATCCTTTTGATCCTTATTAAATACCTTTTGAACTACTCACAGACAACCTAATAATGCAATTGGGCAGAGGAAGAAAACACTTCTAGAGAGTTAACTATGAGTGAGATGGGACAAATATATTTTGCAAGAATTATCAATACATCAGCATTTTTACAGCTGTTAACTGGCTGATAACTGAACCCTAGAACTGGGGGGGGAGGTTTCTCTGTGTCTTCTTCTGTGTGAAAAGAGGCCTAAATAGATCTGAAGTCTCTGCCTGACCTTGAAAATAGGAACAATGACTAGAAGACCAAAATCTAATGCTCAGATAGAAGGCTAACCTACAGTATGAGATTCTCCTGAAAATGTTGACTGTGGATGGGAAAAATCACCCTCTGAATTTACCTTCATACTTAAATAAAGAGTAGACTATGAGATGGTACAGATGTCCAAGTTTTAAAGAATCAAAATTAGATTTCTTGAAGCTTCTGAAGACTAATTTGAAATAATGCCAGACTTTGGTATCCCATAATGAAAAATGTGCTGCCCAGCTAGCTCAGCTCTGCAGCTCTCAACAGTGGTAAAATTAGCTGATGCTAATTTTCCTCACATTAAAATATATTGCTATCACTCTGAGGGTCATTGAATCAAAGAGCAACGAACAATCCCATGAGAATTATGCACCACAGTTTTCAGCAAGGATGCAAACGAAGTTTCAGTTGCAAACAATTGGTTTAGCTTTATATGCTCTGTTGATATAAAAAAACCTTTCAGTTGAGTTGGCACTCAGTATACATTAAGCTGCCTGTCTGCTTTTTAATCCAATATAAATCAGTTTATATTACAATTATCTTAGAAACTGCATTTTTTTGGACAAAATACCTACGTGGTTCGCTGTGTGAATCATATGTAATTTGAATTAGGTTTCAAAGTTCTTTCACATCTGAATCTGTGTACTTAAATCAGAGAAATGCATTGACGCCAGAATATGATCTTCATGATTACTGTCAATTCAGAAAGCCATTCCATTATAAAGATTGATTATATTATTTTCAAATCTATGCTTCAAAGTGGAAATGAGCCAAAATCCATAGGCAACAACAACAACAAAACCAAACTAAATAAAAACCAAACCAAAAAACCAAAAAAGAGAGAGAGAAGGAAGGAAAAAAATATTTGTTTGGTGGAATGCAGTTTTATCTCTCAGTTTTGTTTTATTTGTACCATAGTTCAGAAGAAATAAACTGTGTCTGAATAATGCCGAGACATTTTAAGTTAATGATGTGATAGAATGAAAAATGTTGGTGAGCAGTAATTGAGAGGCCCAGCTCTGTATACTGTTTTCAGATGTGTATTTTACAATTTGTAAAATTAATCCACCTTTTTTTTTTAATCTCTATTGCTTGAGCTTCTTATGGCAAGGTGCCTTCTACATTTGGCATGGAAAAAGTGTAACAGACCATGTGAATGTGAGGCTAAGGAGAGCTATTTTCTTTCTTCTATGCTGTGCTGGCAACTACAAAATTCAGGGCAGATTTTGCCATTTTGTTAATAGATTTTATTGCAACCATTCACTGCTTCATAGCACACCCACTGTTCTTTAGTCTACCACATCATTATGTTAAACTATATCAATCTTTATGTAAATGTGGATTCAATAGGTGGTATTGTGTTTCTAAAAGTAAAGATCACTTATCAGGAGAGAATAGACAGCTTTATTTAACTCACTCAATCATTTAATGGGATATTTAATAGGATAAGCATTTAGAACTGCTTTCCTGTTTACACCATTACAAGGGAAGACTGACTGAGAGGTCGTGATTTGATTAGTTTCTTTTAATTGGTAACAGATTATGCAGACATACAGATTCCCAGACAAATTGACTGGCAGGTCCTTTCTGCAGACCCTGTGCAATATCAACTCTCTGCAAAGCATTAAAGCTGTGCTTGGCAGTGCACCTTTTGGGGCTAACACTGGTGCTGGCATTTGAAAGTGAATCCAGGGTGATACCAGCAAAGGAAAAGTAGTAATCCACACTTTCATCAAAGGCTTATTTTACACAAATGCTATTTTAGCCCTGTGCAATTAGAGAAAATTAAAAGCATAATTTAGCTTTTCCTTGACACATTTTGGCAAGTACTCAGTAAGGTGTATTGGAGAAATTAGGTCATATATAGAGAACCCACACAAGATGTGTTTAGCAAAATTAGTGTGTTGTTCTATCTGGTTATTAGACATTCACTGAGCTATGGCAGAGCAGAGCTCTCTGCCAGTGTCATTTGGCTCACAGCCCTGGAAAATTATATAGACCTGGACAACAGGAAAAGCATTGGAGAAAGAAAGCATAAACTGGGGAGCAAGTGCAGCTTGATATTGCTTAAAATTAATGTTTTGGGGAATTGCAGAGGGAAAATAAGTGAAAAAAAAAAAAGAGAATTCAGGATTTTAATTTTCATGCAACATAAATTTTCATGTTTCTGCAAAACACTTTGGAAGATGCCTGCCCACTACATTCTATTCTATTATGGAACTTTGTTAGAAAATATTAATAATCTCTTGAATCATTAGGAAAGCTTTAGCTTTTAGTGTCTTTGAAGCTAGTGATCATTATTCACCATGCCTGAAAAGGAAAAGCACTGTTAAACCTTAGTCCAGCACTAAACTCAGTGACTGACAGAGTTTCCTAAAAACTTATTTAGCTGTCTTAAGGGTATGAGACAAAAACAAAGTTTCTAAATGTCCTGAATTATCTGTCAAACTTTCTGCCTCAGAGGAAATTTTGGGGCCTGAGTGCACTCAAAAATTTGCATCAGAAAACTGTTCATATGGATATTTTTTTTAACTTGATCTGAAACTTCAGCAGTAGACAGAATATGTCTTTTAACTGGACTATGAAGAGCTATTTTGTATTTACTGTGTGAGCCCACACTGTTTTTTTTTACTGATAACATTTTGAACCTTTACAAGCCCAGCTGTGCACTCCTGTAACATATTATTGCTGGTAGCAGGCCACAGACATTGTTCTGAGCTGGCCAGAATATTATAGCAGTAGTAGTAATAATAATAATAATAATAATAATAATAATAATAATAATAATAATAATAATAATAATAATAATAATAATGTATAGATTTATTAATTTTTTTCTTGCTATAATAATTTTATCTGAGCTCACAGTGATTCTTGATGAGACTCTTGAGATTTCAATTATGCTGACAATAAATAATCTGCTTTGTATACAGGGCATGTTTCCTCTTTTCCCATAAACAAGTTTCTGAGCACAACAGTAGAAATAAACTAGGCTATGGTAATAAACGATGTTTAATAAATTACAGATGTTTGCCATTAGCAGATTATAACATGAAAAAAAGAGAAACAATACATCAGAGGATGCCACCAGCAAAGTGTTGCTATGTTAGTATGTGAAAAACTTTTAAATATCCCCCAGTCTATCAATATTTATTGGTGAGTACAGAACACCACTCACCTGTCTCTGATATCAGAAGTCCAGCTTCAGACAGGTGCATATTGACGTTATTGTTTTGAAGTAATTTGGATTTGTAATCAATAGTTGCATGTGTGAATTTGTCATTGCTGGTTAAACCTTAGTCATAGGCTGCTGCATGAATGCCATTCTAGATATAAATAGTAATAACAGATATTATTAAATTTTCATGTCAAAGAATAGTAGATTGAGAATTATTTGCATTGTTTTCATGCAATTTTTGTACTTATATAGATATTTGTTTGTGCAAGGGATTTACTGGCTGTTGGAGAAGTGAAAGTACTTGCAAAAGTAATTATTTTTTGTTCTTTAGGAAGTGACTTATGAAGTTTCTGTTAGTAGTCTGGCATATAAAATAACATATATTACACAACTCAGTGCCATTTTCTTCCTTTGAAGTGTTTGGATAAATATTTACCTATTCATTTCACTTATTTTATTGTGAGAAATAATAGTGACAGATATTTTTTATTGATAAGGTAGGTCTCTAATACTCTAAAAACAAGAAATTAATTAGGATACTTTGAGTGCAGTGAATCCCACCAGCATAGAAACTAAGACATCACAATAAAAATAAAAATAAAAATTAAAAAAAACACCTTGGCATCTATTCTTATGGATTTTTTGGTCCTTACTCTGCAACCTCATTATTTCCAGACAACACAAATAATTGGTTCACACTCTGGCAACTGCTTAGGCTTTCCATCAGGATGCATTTTGATCAAATCATGATATTATTACACTTACAGCCACTGATTGAAGTGATTTTTGAGTGAGCTGAGAGCCGAGCTACCCAGCAAGAATAATTGTAGCTGAGTATTTGATTCCAAATCCTACTGTTCTGCCATCAGCATCGTGCCTGTGGCTGCACTGAGTGACACAATCAGCGCTTGATTTCCCTTCAAGGTGGCATCAGACTTTTCCCATACAGGTCCCAACTTACAATAATGAAAGTTATTCAGAAACTTTTATTATTAGAAACTTTTTTTTTTTTGAGAGCAAATTCATTCTGTTAAACATTTGCAGAGAAATCAGAAAGTAAAATAGCTTAATTTGAATTTAATATCAAGAGAGCAGTTTGCTGACATAAGGTCAGGGCCTGACTGTGACCTGGTAATATTTTGACGGTGATTTTGTAAAATAAAAATAAAGTTGTTTTGAAAGGATATATCTGCTTTGCTGAATTACAGACTTAAGAGTGACACTTAGGGGGAAGAAAATGTTCAAAATAATACAGTATTATACGTCTGTCATCTGAAATTTTTCTATGTGACTGTTTATTCTACAACACATAATATGTAGAAAGTCTGTGACAACCATATTCCTAATTTAGATGCTAAGTGTGTTGCCTAAAATTAGGTGAGAACAATCTGGACCAAGCTATCTGAATTGCTATAACTGTACTGAAAAACAATTTAAAACTTTCATTTCTATAACTTGAAACTAAGCCAGTAAGAGGAAGGATATGTTATCTTAGAGAGTTTTCTGCCTTGGATAGGATAGAAACCAGGAACAGTTTTTACTTTAATGATGATATACCCATTTTTGCAATAATTTGAAACCTGACATCAGTATCCTTGCCAAATTTCTGTATGGATTGCTATGTTCTACTTTTATGTATTTGTCTCCATGTTCTGCTTGGCATCACACTCACCTTCTTGCTGTTACTTACACCACCATGTCATGGAATACTGTTATCCTATTATAAGTAGATTTGAAATTGCTTTTGAATCTTCTCATCATCTGCCTTTCTACTTAAGAATCAAGAGATAATGATAGATTCCTTTGCAGGCAATAAAGCATTTTAATGAAACACTCTGAACAGATTGCTTATCCCACAAGAGTGTATCTGCCCGCTGTGCCTGTGCATGTGCATAAATAGAGGTAGTCAGCTGTAGTTATTTTACCTGGCTCTTGTACATCCTGGATTTTTATTGCTTTTGTGGCACTTTTCCTTTTTTAGCTTTATAGATGGATCACCTGCATCTTTCTTATACTTTTTGGTAACTTCACTAACACAAACAGTGGTCCTGGAGCAATGATTTTGCCAGTGTAAAATAAAGTAGAACCTGCCTGATTCAGGCATGTGCATCAACCAATCCATATGACAACAAATGCTAATGCAGGGTTTTATTTTATCCTGTGCCTTGTCACAGCTAAGGCAGGTATTTCAAGTACACCTCCAGACCTGAGTTTCCGTACCTGTTTCTTGAAAGAATTAAAGCGTATTTGGTTTTGGTTGTTTTATTTTTTTTTCCCTAGCTTGAATAACCTGACACCATTTGCTCCACTTGTCTTTTTTTTTTTCAAATAATCTAATAAACAAGAAGATTCATGAACTGCCTGGGTACTCTGGTGCTTGGGATTCACCACATCTTTAAGCTAACATAACCACAAGCTAATAATTAAATAATATATCTTCAAGCTATATTAACTACAGGATGGAGTAGAAAGGTTAATGCAGAGATTTTGAAGGAGCATTAATATCTTAGCAAATTAGGGAAAAAATTAGAAAACTCTATACTTTTTTCTCTCTGACTCTTTTACCTGGTCACTCTGGGAACTTAATGATATTTCAGAGCTGCAGCTTGTCCCTTAAGAGTTCTGCCCAAGGCAGCCCTGAACTAGGAGACCTGTAAGCACCTAAAAAGTTTGGAAATCGCTTGATGAAGAGTTCAGGAACCATAAGCACACCAGTGTTCAATAATGATTCATATGGATACATGAATCACAGGTTTGTATTTATTTCTTTCAAGTAAATTGTACTTTAACTTGTACAGTGAAGTGCTTTTCACAAGAAACACTGACATGACTTTACAACCATCCAGTGAGAAAAATGAAGTGATACAGAGAGACTCACAATAGAGTGAGAGTTTACTCAGTGGAACTGGATCAGTCCCAAGCTCTTGCAAAATAACCAAGTTTATTCTTTCTATATGGTATCTATTTCTGGTAATTTCCTTGAGACACACTACTCCAAAAATTACTTTCATTTTTTTATGACCTGTTCAAATTCTAAAAATAATACAACCTGAAGTGAGATAGCCAGATAAGTAATTAACACACTAATCCAGTAAATCAAATTAAGAAGCCACTGACATAAGGAACTCAAGAGTGTCAGGACACTTGCAGACCAGACACAACAGATGGTAACTGTCTAAATCCTTTAATTTCATTGTTCAGTGACACAATATTGAAATAAATGTCTCTCACGCATATCCCCACAGTTACAGATATCCCCAGTGTTTAAAGATATTGCTCATTCAGTCTTTCATTCCCCTCTAACCCATTATTTGAGTATTTATTTCTGACAAAATGTTACCAAAACCCTCTCAAAGTTGTCTAAGGCTACTTCAGTGCTCCAGCCTTTGTCTTGTACCTGCTGCTCTGTGTGTCAGAGCTGCCTGCTCAGCCCAGCAGCAGGGGCTGGGATCTTTACCTAATTCCATGGTATTCACGTTGCACAATAGGTAGAAACAGGTAGGGAACAATTCTTGGAGCAGAAAAATGAAATAGTCAGAAACCTTCCTGAAATGATTGTCAGCAGAGGGTCTGAGAGAATCAGAGACTGAGAAGGTAGCATACACATGATGGAGAGAATGAATAAAAGGAAAAGAAAGATTGTAAAATCAGAAACTCAAAACCAATAATCCATATGCAGTGGACCACCAAAAAACCAAAAGAAATATTAAAGGGTCAAATCTGATGGACACCTTCTTCAATGTGTGTAGATGAGTTGGTCCTAATTAACAGACTCTAAGAAGGTCATCAGGGAGAGTCTGCTACAGAGAAAAAAACACCAAAAAATCACTAGAGTTTTTCAAATTAGTTGAAAAAGGAGTCAATATTAATCTTATAATACAAAAGGCAATGGACTCAGCATAAGAAAACAGTATGTAAGGCCTCATTATATAAGATGAAGTTATTAAAGTTTGTAAGGCTATATCTGACAAGAGACTTGGTGTCATTATCTTGTTATAGTCAGTGTAAAGAACTCTGTCTGATAATGTATAATCAGTGAATCCTTTATTCTGAAAACAAAGAAAGACAAGATAGACTGAACAAGAAAATTATTTTATAAAAAGTAAAGAAGGCTTTCTCACATGGTTGAAAATCCATTGTTAAAAAAACTAAAAAGAAAAAAGAGAAAACAAATTAATTTGATTTACTGGAAGAGTAAATATAGTGGTTAGAAATGGAAAGAGAATGTGTAAAAGTTCTGGAAGAAAATAGAGCAGTCTGATATATATAGACTGAAAAGTAAAGAGAGAAACCAGGAAGAAAGAGTGAGACATGAGACTGAGTGAAGAAAGAAAGAAATGAAAGAAAAATGAAAGAGAAAGAAAAAGAATGAGAAGAAAAGAAGAAAAGAAAGAAAGAGTATTGAGTATAAGAGAAAGAAACTTTAAAATAAAGTAAATAGGAGGAAATAAGAGAAGTAGAAAGAGAAAGAAGAAGGATACATGGATGACAAAGGAAAACAATGATTTTTAAAGTTTAGCAACAGTAATGGTTTATTGCTGAATAGAGATGACAGTGATCTTCAGTATTGCACTTATCTTCTGTAAATATTTCTGTCCTGTACTTGGAAAGTAAGATGACATACTTATTAGACAAATGTGGTGCTTTCCAGATAAACCACATTTACAGGGAGTTAACGTTTTGAAAACACAGGATTAAACCATTCATTGACACCACCAGGACTGTGGAAGATCTATTAGTGGCTGGGGTTAATTTGCACATATATTTTGCTACATCCAGAGGCATTTAGTTGGAGGAATTTACATTAGAAAAAATGTAAAAGTTAAGTCACATCTGGAAAAATGCAGACAATCAAACCATGACGCACAGGGTCACTCTAAACAAACATCACTGCTTTTGCAGTTTGTTGCAATGAAGAAGCTTTGGTTAGTGAGATGGATAGCTCATTTTTGTGGTTTTTCTAAAGAAGAAAGATCCCCTTTAGCCTGTATTTTGTGGCAAGGATTTTGTGTGGGTTCAATGAAACTACTCATGGTAAGTGGGAAGGGAATTACAGTACATCCAAAGCAAATCCAAACAAAATTTAGGTGTTTTAATAGAAAATTTGTTTCAATCTGTGTCAAACAGAGAAAAATGTTGAAAGTTTAGCAGCATAATTAGTAAAATTTGACTAGCCTGACTGGAAGACTAATTTACTTTTGCAAAAGCCTAGTTGTGATTTTTTACTCTAGATCTAAGGCTTGTTAGTATGGGAAACTGAAATAATACCCCAAGATTTGCAGATCAGGATTTTATGGACAGTTTTCCAGGACTGAAGGGTTTTCACTTCATTTTGGGCATTCCAATTTATCAAGGCAATAACCCTTGCCACTCCTCAGTGTGGATTTATGGCATTGTTGTCAAAACATTTGCAGAACGATCGCAGGAGAGCGCACGAAGGTCTCAGAAGGATTTGTCAGAGCCCAGGGAGAAGCTGTCAATGTGCTGCCACCTACAGAAACAGGAGCTCCTAAGGAGCTTTCACAATGACAGACAGTTTGACCAAGAATTCAGCACTCCCATGAATTATCTGAAATGATAGGTGATTAACACAGTGCCCAGATGACACAAAGGTGACGCAGTGGTGGGAGGCAGAAGATGGAATAGCTGTATCCAGAGATGCAGCTTTCCTGGCAACATCCATCCCACAAAATGCTTTGTCAGCTCTAAATGCAAAGCTACACGCCTGGAAAGATTGAAGGTGTCTGACATTACTCATCATTGTATCCTGATCTTTTCCAGGGGGTATCACAGGAGAAAGTACAAAATCTCTGCAGCACAGATGACTTTTTCATAAAAACTGTCCTTTTCTGGACTGTATTTACAGAGAAACAACAAATGAGAGTGAAGAGAGAAATATTCTCTTCCTGTATACTTTCTAGTAATACAGTTTCCATATTGTCATGTTCAAAGTTTTAAAGGCTTGAACACAAATAAAGAAAATAGAGGAAAAATAGTTCAGAGGCTGAAGAAATCCTTAATTGAAAGATGCAAGTTTTTTCAGAAAGAGATACTTAAAACGTGACCATTACTCAATTAAAGCGCCTGCATGCCTTCAAAGGAAGAAATACTGAACAGCATTTGGCTCTTGTTATGAGCTAGAAAGGTATGAAACCCTCCATAGAGTTAAAAATACAAAACAGAGAATACTAACCCTCCATGCATTTAAAACCCTCCATACAGTTAAAAATACAAAACAGAACTCCTTGATTTATGGCCTACACAGTGTAACTTTGAGTGGTTAACCATAGGTTAAATGTGCCAAAACAAGAAAAATTCTCAAATCCTTTGTTGGACTGGATCTTTTTTTGGTTGGTAGAATTTAATTAAATATCACTTATTTGATTCAGACAATGGATAATTAAATCAAACATAGAGATGCTCAAAGAGTGATACTTGAAATTACTGTCAGAAACTATTTAGGGGCTGTGTGTATGTGTTTGGTTTGTTTGTTCTTGGTTCAGTTTTGTTTGTTCTTGGTTCAGTTTGGATTGGCTTGATTTGTTTTGATTTCACAAGTCTGAAAGGCTCTCTGTGAATAAGGGCAAGGAACAGTCTACAATTTACAGTCAGTTACAGTAATTATAATGAGAATTCTTTAGAAGTTGAATTTAGTAAATGAAACAAATCTTTCCATCTGTGGGCACTGACAGTATTTGGTCACAGACATATTTCCATACTTATAATACATATTTGACATAGCAATGTTAATTGATTTTAAACTTTATTTGTTTGTATATTTATTTTAAATAGCAGCTGTTTACCTATTCCCTGCTCCGACAAATCCTTTTCAGAAGAGCATTAACATTACTGCAATAGGTTCTGAAACCTGTGGTCCTCTTGTGCTTGCTTTCTGTATGACAATGTATTGCACATTTATTTCAATGTGCTCTTTTCTCACATACAGCAAAATAATCTTCAGAATCAAAAACATATTCTGCTCCCTTCCATGCAGTATTTCTGTAGCCTGTTTATTCAATAATATTTTGATGCTAGCAAAAAGAAGATCCAAATTTGATCATGAAAGCACAGACCAAAGTGACTCTCTGCAACTGAAACTTTATATGTGCAACTTTTTGAACTGTTTTCTTCTTAATTACTCTCTGTTTAGTTTTAGTTTTAGCACTCCCACTCTAGAAGACTGTTTAAGTTCTGCAGAAGTCTTTAAGAGAATGCTACCATCTTCTGGAAAGAGATGAAAATAGAGCTTTTAACTATTTAAGATTAAGCAGATTCGTGTTGTCATCAGCACTTGCAGACTGCATACTTTTACATTTCATGGCCCATGTGAGATTTTTCTGAACAGGGAAAATATTTCTGAAACCCAGAAGATTTAAGATTTAACCACGGATGTTTAAGAAATCTCTCCTCCAGGAGGGAGATTTTTCTTTCCTCTCTTTAACCTGCACCTCAAATTATATAATTCTTCACATTTTAAGGCTCATTAACAGTTTGCTTGCACAGCACAAAATCTTTAGAGTTTAAGTCAACATTGCTGTAAAGGACTCTCATTTCAGCAGCTGAAATTCAGAATTCAGCTCTTTTTGTATTGCCATTAGCATCAGCCTAGAAAGCAAAGTTCATGTCACATCCAAAGCTGCACAGATTTCCAGCAAATGCATCCAAGCTTGTGGGTTGGCCTGTTGCAGAGATAAGGCTGCTTGTGAAGGTCAGTCTGGGGAGCTCAGGGACCAGATTTTAGCAAAGCAAGCCAAAAAGTAAAAAACTTCTTGGATTAAATAAACCAAAGTAGTGGCTGCAACTGAAACCACATCATCTTCTGAAATTAAAAGTTCTGCTTTATATTAGAAAAAAGGCATATGGAGCACTGTAGCCCTGGTATTGATGCTTCCCAAATTTAATATTCCATGTACTGAACATTTTACAGGACACTTTTTAGAAGTTGTTGCTAAGAAACAGCATTCATTCAAAAGGCTAAAAATCTTTGATCCAGAATTTAACCATTCTTTTAAATATGATTTTCATTAGTAAATATTGTACGCCCCAGAAGTTTTAAATCTCATTACCCTTATAAATGCAGTTCACTGTTTTGTTTTTTTTTTTAGGTATTTGCTGTAAGAATATGTATCCTGGATTATGATAATAGGAGTGGTATTGAAAGACCTGCACAGTGAACTTGGAAAGGAAACTCTTCCTTTTGAAATTACTGTGGGAACCTATTACCACACTCTAAGATATCTGATGAAATTAGACTGGTTAGGTTACCTTAAGGGAAAACAAGATTTTAGAAAGACACATACATGTGTAGATTTTCAAAAAGAAATAAAAATGAAACATTGGGTGACAATATTTCTCCTTTTAGTATTTCCTCATTTCCTGTTCGAACTGGCAAAATGGGGCAGCTGTGAAGGAAGAGAAAAAACAACTTTTGCTAGTCTACACTTTTTAATTTGCATGTTTTATACTTTCAAAGTCCAAAGAAAACACTGAAAAAAAGAAAAGTAGCAGTGCTTTTTGCAGGACAGTTACTAAAATTTTTTTCTGTCTTTGGTGTGTGAGAAAATAAGTAAATATGGACAGGTATTCTCTTTCACCTGATATTTCATGATTTCTTTTTTGCCTGTGTTTTTTGCATTGATTCACAAACAAAAAAGAAAGTCAGCATCCTACCTTGACTCCTGTTGGGTGACTTTCTCAAGGCAGAAAAGAATATTGCAGTGATAATATCAACTCTATGAAGAAAGTTAAGTTCTGGAAAAATTAATTGGATTATGAAAATTTGTGGAGTTTATTAATTGAAATTTCGATCTTTTAGTTTGAAAATACGGGGCACAGGATTGTACTTTAAAAACCATATTGCTTGTCATAGGACTAAAAAAAACTATTTTCAGAATAATATTTTTGTAAGCATAATTCCAAATGCTATAGGGACTGATATATAAACTACATGAAAATTTAGGATAAGTGGAAGATTGCTTGTTTAATTCAAGTAAAATTCAGATTTTAAGCAGGTGCAGTATTTCCATTAGCTGAGCCAAGCAACTTAATAAGAAAAATAAATCCACCCAGGCTTTTTTTTTCCTTTTCCTGTTCTCAAATGCTTCAGTGTCCTGTGTACTTGTTCATTTCACTGCAATTTATTTAGTTATTTTAGAATGAATATTTTCAATTACAGTTATTCTGACTGTTTTAACAGTATAAATAATATAGCATTCTGTCTGTTCAGCAGGAGAGGTTTTATCCTGAAACACTGAAGGAGAATGCATGCTCTGGAACAAAAACTTAGTGAGTTTGGATCATTATATCTTTGAGGTGATTTCTAAAACACTGACTGTAGAGCTGAAGCTCTGCAGCTTCATGTTTGGATTAACCGAACATGCAATGATCATGAACAAACAAATGAAAATTCATTCTGGGAATCACTGGAGCACCAGCAGAAAAAGTATTCTCATTATAGCCCCAGATGCAGTGGCATTTGTCCAGGACGCTTGGCTTAGCAAACCAAGTCTTGCAAAAACATCAAGGGATTTTCATGATCACATCATGGGAACTGCTGCACTAACTAAGGTAAGATGGTTGCTTCTAGAACATGCTTATGCAAACATTCCTTCATTATTAAGATTGATATGCCACTTATTAAAATAAAACCCCTATTGGTTTTGGTTTGGTTTGGTTTTTTTTTTTTTGGCATTACCATGTATTTTTTACATTACCAGGTAAATAACACTGTTGGTTTGAATATCAGTTTACTGGGCTATGATTTCTTGCATTATTAAAGTAACAGAGTCATGGTTTTGATAAACCTGTATATCCTGGTGTGGTTTTTTTCACCCAAAATAACATTATTCTTGACTTTTCTTTACAATGTTTTTTAAATTTTACAATTAGGGGTTAGTTAGGAGGAGTTACATTTCAGAAAATGTAAACATTAAGATTCTATTTCTGAAAGAGTAAAAAATATCTCATTCATCTTTTCATCAACAGATAGGCACATTAACTTTATTAAAATTATTCATGTGTTAAAAATTTGTATCAATTTTTTGGCAATGAACACTTTTAATGGTAGGCACAATAAGCAAATTATGGACGGTAATGCTTTCTAGGTGTTAAGAAAATAGGAACATGCATATGTTTTTGCATTGTTCTTTGAAAATCATGTTAAAGCTCAGTTTTTTTCTCGTTCAGAATAAAGGCAAAAACAGTTTGAGAGAAACAAATTTAATGCATAAGACCAGCAAAAATTGAAAATTAGTCTTTTCAAGTAATGACACAAGGAGAGAGAATAACTAGAAGTGCATTAGAAGGGATCCTGAAGTAAAAATAAATTTTTAAAAAGTTTCATTTT
The DNA here is from genome assembly GCF_027887145.1 of Ammospiza caudacuta. Classification (NCBI taxonomy): domain Eukaryota; kingdom Metazoa; phylum Chordata; class Aves; order Passeriformes; family Passerellidae; genus Ammospiza; species Ammospiza caudacuta. The sequence continues at coordinate 67,661,144 of NC_080597.1, read as the reverse complement.
GTAAAGAAACATGACACAATCAAGTGTAAACACTGGTACCGTCTCAGAATCTTTTCTGGTCAGAGTGTATCTGAGATAAGTTAGAAAGTCTCTTTTCCCAGCCTGGTGCTTGAAGAAGGAGTCAGGGCTCTTCATTTCTCAGTCTCAAGATTGTTTATTGTTTCTTATCTATAAAATTCTTTCTCCTGTCCAGCTGAGGTCCATCCAGCAGGACAGTTCCAGGCACTCTGCCTGCCCCCAGGGCAGTGTTATATTATTATACAAAAAACTACGTGTACAATATTTACAATTACTTTCCAATATCTATCACCTATGTCAGACAGGAGCCTCTACTCTAAAGCAATCTAAAAGTGCCAACATCACAGTAGAAGATGAAGACCAAGAAGAAGAAGAAGAAATGCTGGACATGCTCCAATTCTTCCATGTTGCCCTATTCTAAAAACCCAAAAAAATATATTTTTCACCCCATGATAAATTGAGTATCATTCTACTTAGAGCGTCATGGCTTGTAATTCTTCATATAAGGTAGGTAATTGTTTTTTCCAAGGGCTAAATCAGAGGCACAGGTGTCTTGGGCTCTGTGCCAAGGTCTCTGAGCCCCCTGGGCAGGGGCTTGAGCCCTCCAGGGCAGCCAGAGGAATTTCCTGGGTTACAACAGTACCAGGTATGCAACATGGGCTTCCTTTCATAAGGAAATGCTAAAGTGACTAAACGCGCACATCGTGGTGCCAAAATTCCAGGGGCATATTAACCCCAGACACGCTCCAGCCGCACGTGTGCGTGATCCGTGTCAGCACTCCGCCACGGCTGTTCGCAGCATTGCCCTGCTCTGGCAGAGCAGGCACCCCAGCCTGGATTGCTCCAGTACCAGCAGGGCACTGATTCATTCCAGGGCTTTGGACGTCAGCGCTGGGGTGGGAGCCTGGGAGGCTCCAGTGCTGGCCCTGCCTGGGGTGTCACATCAGCTGTGCCTCAGCTCAGAGCATAAAACAGCAGCACAGCCCCTTCCGCAGGGACGGGGCAAGGCTAGGGGTGCTCAGGTTGGCTGCTGGAGCACTGAGACCAAAAGGGATCAGGAGCTCCTCAGTGAATGGATGTCACCGACATGTTTTCATAAAAATCCTCTTTTTAGGATTTTTCCCCTTCTGGGAAGCTGAGGCCCCAGAAGAAGAATGTAAACAATGGTTACCTGCTGCTGTGGAATGCAACAGGTGCAACTGGCATTGGCCCATGTGCCATGTCTACAATTAAGGGCCAATCAGGGACCAGGTTCTCTGGGACAGATTCACAGAGAGCTCTCTTGTTTGGAGATTCCTATTCTATTCTTAGTTTAGCAGCTTCTGCAACTTTTCTCTCTATTCCTTTTAGTATAGTCATAATGTATTATATATCATAAAATTATAAATCCAGCCTACTGATCATGAAGCCGAGATTCTCATCTATCTCTCTCACCTGAGGAACCCTTGCAAAGCCATGCAACAAATGGGTCTGAAGGGAGTTAGACAGGGCTCTTCTGTCTGATGTGATGCAGTGAATACAGAGAGAAAGAGAGACAAAAACAAAGGCTGCTTCTCATTTGCTTTCAAGTGTTTCAAATTTGCATCACTGAGCAACTTCTTACATGGGCCAATTTAAATAGGACAAGGGGGGATGGTTTTAAACTAAAAGATGAGAGATATAGATCAGGTGTTAGAAAGAAATTCTATAATCAGACAACAGTGACCCACTAGAACAGGTAGCCCAGAGGAGCTGAAGATGCCCCCATCTCTGGAAATGTTCAAGAACAGCTTGGATGGCGCTCTGAGCAACCTGACCTAGCCCTGCTTGTGGCAGGGGGTTGGAACCAGATGAACTTTTGAGATCCTTTCCAATCCCAACCATTCTATGATTCCACGATTCTATTGTAGTTGCTTATTAGCAAGTGGTTTTTTTTTTTTTTTTAATACATATTTAGTAGTGGAGAAGGAGCATCCAAAACAGGCATTTTCAATAGTAAAAGTTGCTAAAAATATTTCAAAAAAGTTTTGTATCTTCTAAACTTTTGTTAGCAGCAAATACTAATTGTATCTTCCAATCTTTTGAAGCAGCACTAGAAAAACACTGTCAATAGAAAAACTGTCAATAGAATGTCCTTTTTGGATTTATCTAAATATTCTAAATACAATAAAGTGATTCCTTAAAGACATCATTATTTCAGTTATAACTATAACATGAAATATTTTGAAATATCACATTTTATGAAAAATCCTAACACTTTTTCTTTGTTTAGAACAAAACCAAACTTCAGAACTTCTAGGGCTTCACAGACTTGTCTAATAAGAATATGTGTGATAAAACTATTTCATACCTTTGCTTTTAATGAAGAATTATAACCATAAATGTTCAAAATATGTTAGACTTTCTTTAGGATGCATTTGGACACTTAATGGAGGGATAACAGTTAATAACTTGACAGAGTACAGGAAGAAGATTTACATATTAGTGGTACTGGTGTTCCCTGAAGAATGGGATAGAAATCTCATATGGTTGTAAAAGCCTGGTTCTTTATTGTCCCCAAATGCAATTAGTGTGGGGAAAAGAGTGGGGAGTGTCCACTATGGGAGTTACTTGTGTTTGTGGGAAAACATCCCTCCAAATTAGAAATAACTGTGAAGTAATTTATTGTGAGCTATTTGTTTTCCTTACAGTCTTCAGTAATTATCATGAATACGCTGTAGGTAAAGTACAACATTATTACATCAACTTTTCATGAAGCTGATTTTTTCTTTTTTTTACTGACTTTGCCAGATAGTCACTGACATTCAGAAACTCAAGATATGATCTGTTTAGTTTAAGCTAATCTTTAAGTGAACCATTCGAGATTGCTAACAGTACATGGAACAATCTTTTCCTATGGAAACATTCCACACATATAGTTTATGAGCATAGCTGGCCTCGCTAGGCTCTGGCTTGCTCTACATTTCCTTGTATTTTGCATTCCCATGAATGAAAATGAACTATTATTTATTCTTGGCTCTCCCAAGAATGGAGTGAAGGAGTAACTTAACTTCTGCCCTCGGTGTCTCCACCTCCTCCAGTCAGAGCAGATGTCACAGGCATGTGCTAGCTTTCAGCCATCCTTATTATGTCTTAATCATGTTCTGAACTCACTCATTCCCAGGAGTCAACAAAGAGTAGTCAGGCAGTAGGAGTAGTTATGGGAAAGAAGAATAAATAGTGCAGATGTCAGGAATTAAATCTAGACCATATTTAAAATGCCTCTGGCCTCTCCTGGAGCTCAAATCTCAACTGTTCTCTTCAGAGCCCCTGTCCAATGGTTTAAGTGTTCTGGCATCGGCCCTGGATGCAGCTCTGAACCTACAGAAGGGTTTCTCAGCTCTGGGCTGTGTCCAGTTACCCCAGAGCAGCCTCACCTCCCTGATGGGAGTGCAGGGATCTCAGTGAGCTTCCCCCAGGGACCATCACCTTGATCTACAGTGCAGCCAGGGTCTGGGTTTACCAGAGGGAAGGAGAGAGGCGGGTAATCAGCATGGTGCCAAAATGTCCTGAGTTGGAACAGACCCACAGGAATCACTGAGTTCACTTCTGCCCCTGCACAGGGCAGTCCCAAGAGCCACACTGTGTGCCTGAGAGCACTGTCCAGACACTTGAAATGTGCATTGAATTCTGTCAGGCTTGGTTCTGTGACCAATTCCCTGGAGAGCCTCTTCCAGTGCCCAAACACCAACAGGGAGAAGAATCTCTTCCAAGTATCAAACTCAGACCCTCTGACAGCTTCAGGCCATTTCCTCATGTCCTGTCACTGGTTATCAGAGAGAAGATCAGCACCTGCCCTTCCTCTCCGACTCATGAGGAAGTTGCAAACTGTGATGAAGTTTCCTCGCAGTCTCCTCTTCTCCAGGCTGAACAGAACAAGTGACCTCAGCCATTCCTCATGCAACTTCCCCTCAAGGCTCCTCACCATCTTTGTGCCCCTCCTTTGGACACTTGCTATGAGCTTTAAATCTTCTTTATATTGTGGTGCCCAAAAGTGCACACAGGACTGAAGGTGAGGCACGAAACAAAAAGTGACAATCACCTGCCCTGACTGTTTGGAGTGAATAACCAGAAAAATAGGAGGAAACAGAAAAAAGAGGCAGGAAAACCAAGAAGTGACCTGGTAACCAGGGAGAGGAGGAGTTCTGCCCTGTGGAGAAGCCATGCAGGAGAGCTGAGATCCCATCACCTGTCCTAAACCTGGAATGCAAATTCCATATGGCACACGCTGCTGGTTTGCAGGGTGGCCACCAGATGCCACCAGTGAACCAGGAATGAATTTTGTTTGGCTTAGGTGTTTTTTTCTCTCTTTCTCTCAAGAGGGTCCTGCTGGACTCTGGGAACGTTCAATGTGGTTCGTGAAATGCTTTTGGTTCCTTCTGTGAAGGTGACAAGAGTATTAAATTGCAGACACTTGAAAATTCATAGCACAGAGGTAAAAATAGCAGAGCACTGGAGCAAATCTGTGCCTTTAGTCATAGCAAGTATCTTCAAAATATTTTAACCCTTAAGCAACTTGATTGCTCTTGCTAAGAACTGGCTAAAAATACCGTCTGAGAAGTGAAAGTCCATAAAATTATTTGCATCTTGACTCACTGTTTGATTCAATGGTCTCTTCCATCCTGACTTTTTTTTTTTTTTCTATTTGCAAATACAGGGCAAAAATATTTTTTTCTATATTATTTTTAATCTATATATATAGTCTCATGATTGAGACTCAGTAAAGCTTAAATTTGATGAAGCTATTTTTATGCAAATATTTATTCAGCAAATCTTTATGGGGAATTTCAGCTCATCATGAACTTTGGTTTTGCAAACTTTGTATTTGCAGGAAGAATTACACAAAATCCATTTGGAAACATCAGCAGGATTGACTTTGAAATTACAGCTTCTGTTCATTTCTAAATAGCTAAATAATATACTGTAATGACACAATAATTGGTAACTGAAATTAATAACCCATTTCCAAATCTATGAATAACTCAGTTGTTATATTACTGTTTATTTTTGAGTTTAATAACAGGTATGCAGTTATTTCTATGACAGTAAAACTATTGTAATACACATATTGGACTATCAAACATGTTGGTCATCAAAGAATACACAACAGTCATAATCCAGAACCAAAGACATTCTGCTCTTGACCACCTCAGCTTAAAAATAAACTATCAACATGAATCAAATATAAGGTTGTTTTTACAGATGATAATACTGACATAATTTTAACACACTGGAATGATTTGAACAGGCTCTGGATGTTATTTCCAGCTTAACTAATATGTTGGTGTTAGCATTATAAGCTGTTGATACACAAATACTGTGGCAGCATCGCTACAGTCTAGACAGCCACAATACACAGAATATCACCATGTGACATCAGAAACTCCAACCCACACAGAGCAACACCTCCCCCCTTCAGAAAGCTTCAATAATCTGTCCTTTTTGTCCTTTAGCCCAACCTTTTATACCCCCCCTGTTGATGCCCTGCCCCTGTGTGCCCTCTGTTCCCTTTGGTGTCGGTCAGTGCCCCTGGGCACTCCCTGGCTCATTGCTGTCAGTGCTGCTCACCTGCTGCTCACAGCTGTGCCCACTGGGGATGGGGCTCAGCCACAGCCCCACCCCAATCACCACAAACTGTGTGCCTACAAAATGCCATTTTGGTTCTGCAAAATTCCACTCAAAATGCCCGGAGCAGAACAGCAGCAATGCAAACTGCCTGGTCAGCACAACTGTGCCTCAGTCTCCATAATTAAACAGAGAGATGTTTGATCAATTATTAGATGCTCACGTTAGACAGTCTCAATGACCATTGGAACATGATTTCTGTCTTTTCCCTTTTCTTACAATGAAGCAGCAAGTGTCTCTCTAAAAGTGGGTTAAGTTTTAAGGGAAGCATCTGGCCTTGGGACAAAACCACACAAAGTTCTTGTTGGTTGTTTTCCACCGAAGCTTTTTTCCAGCAGGATATTGGGTTTTCTTTAGAAGGACATTTTTTGGAAGGTGCCTGCTTTCTGCAGACAATTTAATCTTTTATTTTTGTTGGAAAAAAAGAACACCTGACAGCTGAAAACCCTTTGGCTGAAAACAAAACAAAGCAGAGACTTGGAAATGCCCTCCAGTGCTTTACGTCATGTGTCAGACTGCTGCCCTGTGCTGCACCCCAGCAGTCTGGACTGCAGGGTGGGGAGGCACTGGGCTGAAAAAGCAGGAAAAGGGGCAATCCCTCATTTCTACAAACCCCAGAGGGAGGTTTTGAAGCAATTTTTTTCAGGTTCCTACTGAGGTTTGTTATGAATAGCCTCAGATGTTTTCATCTAGAGTTTTTTTTTAATAGGAAAAACATTTATTTTGTAACCTTTTCTCTTATTTTACTTCAAGCACACTGCTTGCAGATAACAACTCAGCTGAGTAGAGCCAGGCTGGGATATCACCCTGCATGTGGGGCAGGGTAAGGTCTGGCAGGGGGAGCTGGGGTTGGCATTCAGAACCTGAATGAAATGGGAAAAGCAGTGGGGACAGGGACATGGCAAAGGCCAGCCAGGGTGGCAGGTCAGGGAGCTCCAGATGAGCAGGGCAGGTGCCAGAGATGGGCATGGCTGCAGTGCTCAGGGGCTGGGGAGCTCAGATTGCTCGGGGGGGAGCTCTGGGTTGCACATGCAGAGGCGTTGCTCACTGGGGGAGGCTGCGACCAAGATCCCAGAGAGTGGCTCAGGATCCTGGTGGAATGAAGGGAGATGAGGTCAGGGCTTTGAACTGTTTGGACAAGCAGGAATGCAACTTCTGCATCAGGAAAGTAACTCTTACCTGTGAGAACCACTGGGAAGCTTTTTTGCTTGTCTGTCTGTCTCAAATGTATTTTTTCCTTGCCAAGAATTTTGCTTTTGGAGCAGCTGTACTTATCACTTCTACAAGACTCTTTTGTGTCCCTGATGTTCTGGATTTAATTTTATCTCTAATTATAATTTTTCCCCCCTCCTAAATCACAATATTGTTCACCTGAAACCATCCACGTGACTGTTATTAGTAGATAAATAATTTCCCTGCAGTCCTCCTTCAGGGCTGGTAGGATTTAGCTCATTTGCAGCTAACAAATGCCATCTAGTGGTTCTTTTGGGCTTACTTGAGCATCTAGTAGAATACAGCAGCTTGGCCTTGCATGAATAAGAATCATAAGCAGTTAATACAGAAAAGAGGACTCTGTGCTTAGGGGATTCTTAACTTATCTCATAGTTTTTGTGGACTAAGACATAAATAAATACATGTTGATCTGGTTGTGGTGATGTATGATGTTTCCTTACCACTTGTGGTGGTGTTCACAGGAGTCTTAGGATGAGGGAAGAGACGAGAATCTTGACTCCATGTTTCAGGCTTGATTTATTATTTTATCATATATATTATATTAAAAATATACTAAAAGAATAGAAGAAAGGATTTCATCAGAAGGCTGGCTAAGAATAGAAAAGGAAAGAATGATATCAAAAGCTTGTGTCTTGGACGGAGTCTGAGCCAGCTGACTGTGATTGGCCATTAATTAGAAACAACCACATGAGACCAATCACAGATGCACCTGTTGCATTCCACAGCAGCAGATAATCAATGTTTACATTTTGTTCCTGAGGCCTCTCAGCTTGTCAGGAGAAAAAAAAATCCTAAGGAAAGGATTTTTCATAAAATATCATGGCTACAACCACTCATACCAGTTACTTAATCATCAGTCCTAATCAAGTTAGTGCAGCCACACTGCATTTTCTGAATAAAATTTGTATATACACAGGGGAACTCCTCCACACACCTATTTTTTCTCAATCCTGCAAACAAATATTGTGATTCATGAAAGATGCTTCCATTTAATTAAGCCAATGAGTCAGGCATTCAATTAGTGCAAATTCATTACACAAAAAAGGATTTCCAAAGCAGAGATTTGCATAAGCCATGAAGGGCTCTTAAAAGCATTGGAATCCAGAGATGAAAGTCTACCTACAAAGTGGACTATAGAGATTAGAGGGGTTTGTAAAATTATGATCTGTACTGGACAGTAGTTATAGAGAGAAGTTATCACTCCTCAAGATTATAATGTAGAAGATTTGAAAGCAGTACATTTTCACAATGCATGTTTTGTAACTAGTAGGATGCATTGCTGTAGGACACTGACCACAAGTGCATATGAGTTTAAAAATGAGCTCTGATGAATTAATCTGGCCTAGCTCCATCCTGGGATGTATAGGTGTGTGTGTGTGTACCATGCCTGGATTAACTGTCTAGCTCAGGATTTCCTGGGGTGCTGAAAGTAGGCAGGAACATTACAAAAAATTACCCTGTGTTTTTCTCACTTTATGTGATTTTTGCCTGAGAAATAAGTTACTGATGATCATCTGGTGAAAGGCTCTGGACTTTGCTTCAGCCCTGGATGTCAATTCTGACAGTCTTATCTGGCTCAGAGACATTGTAAATATTGGCTGATTTAAGAGATTTCCTAAATGAAGTGCCTGTAATCCTTTACCGGAAGGAATCAGGTGTGCACAATTTTTATGCATTATATGCCCTGTATATACACTCATTCATTAAAATTCTGACCTATTTCACACTTCCCCTTTTGACTTTTATTTCTTTTTCCCTTTTCATGTCTTCATCAATCTCCTTTCTGGCTTGACTAAGCAGACAAAAATGCTCTCCACACTGAGATAAGCATCTCATTTGCCAAAGTGTGGTGTATGAGTAAGGTGGTAAAATGAAACAATTTTGCCTGTTCCTACTTTGTGTAAAATAAACTAGAGAACAAAGATTAAAAGTAAAATTACTCTGAGGTTTGCCCTTTGTGACCAGTTTAATGAATCACTTTTCACACAGCATGAAGAGCATCTGCCAGGTGAAATATGAAGATCATGAGCTTGTTCACTGTAGTTCATGTGTGCTAACTCTAAAGAGAAATACACTTAGAGCAGTCTCTTAGTCTCAATTTATCCTAAAATAGCTTACATTCCTACATAATGAGGTTAATTTATAAACAAAAGTAAATTACTGAATGTGGAATAATAATGCAACCTGTCACCTGTGATTTCAGTGAGGATGAAGAGTCACTCAGCAGAATTACAACAGGTCATGTGTGATGGTGTTCACAGGGGTTTTAGGATGAGGGAAGTGACGAGGATCTGACTCTGTTTCAGAAGGCTTGATTTATTATTTTATGATATATATTACATTATAACTATACTAAAAGAATAGAAGAAAGGATTTCATCAGAAGGCTAGCTAAGAATAGAATAGGAAAGAATTATAACAAAGGCTTGTGGCTCAGACAGAGAGTCTGAGCCAGCTGACTGTGATTGGCCATTAATTACAAACAACCCCATGAGACCAATCACAGATGCACCTGTTGCATTCCACAGCAGCAGATAATCATTATTTACATTTTGTTCCTGAGGCCTCTCAGCTTCTCAGGAGGAAAAATCCTAAGGAAAGGATTTTTCATAAAAGATGTCTGTGACTGTCATGTCTTTTCACAGATTGGAAAAAGCCACCGAATTCTGAACAGGTAGCAGCCATCAGGATATTGTGGCAGCAAAACAATTGATGGTGAATTCAGTAGTCATCCTAGTTCTGTGGGGGTGACACTTTTGGCCTCTGACTGGGAGGTAAGAAATGTCTGGATGTTGTTTAGGTTTCCACTTATGCAGGGGCCAACCCAAGGGGGATCAGTGGTGGCACCAGTGACCTGGCAGCTTCTCTTTGCTTTGGGGGAAACCACAGCCAGGTTTGTGACTGTAAACTTGTGACTGTACATACACTGTGCTCACTGTTGAATTGCTTGCATTGAAGCAACTTAGGGTTCAAAAAAAATCTTCTTCTAAGTAATTTATAGAAGAATCAGGAAATGCTTTGAGATTACATGCATTTTTTTTGTCTGTGTAAAAACCATAGGTGAGAACATTCCAGCTTAGATGTCCAAGGACCATATGTGACCTCTCCTATATCCCAGAGTATGCCAAGACAGCTCTCTATTCAGTCCTTTTCCTCTGACTGCATGCTTTGTCCCTTCTCAAAGAACATGGGTGAAGTAAGGGATAGAACTGAGCTGTCAAGTTCTGCCAAACCCCAGAATACAGCAAACCATCTCACCTACTCTGACTCTTCTTAAATACATTTACTACCTCTTCTAAGGTAAGTTTAATGCAGTATGTGCTTCCTTGCTTGACAGAAGATTTTGCTGTAAGTTAAAGACCATAACCATAAGAATAAGAGGTGGTTAAAACTCATTCTTGCCTGGGGTGGTTTGGAAATTTAATGTCCTACCTCCTGGCAAGGTTCATGACTGTGATGATGGGAGGTTCACAGTTCACTCCTGCTGATAGGGCTGCCCCATTCCTGTTCATGACTGTGATGATGGGAGGTTCACAGTTCACTCCTGCTCACAGGGCTGCCCCACTCCTGTTCATGACTGTTCATGACTGTGATGATGGGAGGTTCACAGTTCACTCCTGCTCACAGGGCTGCCCCATCCAGCTCAGCACTGCCCTCCCTGCAGCTGCAATTGCCCTCTAGCCCCCATCCCACTTCCACAGTGCTCTTGAGCCACTCTTCATTCCCCTGGGCAATACCTGACCCTGCTTAGGACAGCAGTGATTCACCACGCCAGGGGAAAATAAAAAGTAGCAAAAAATCTTTTTATGTAGATTTCCTTGGTTTGCTTATTGATTATTACCTCTTACTTTATTCATGTGATTTCTCAGGAATGCAAAGTATCTGTACAGAGTCTTGTCTGGAAAGAGTGATTGATGCAATTCTACATTAAATACACTAAACAGTTCATGAGGTTAAAAGGATAACATAATAAACACATTTCCCAAACTCACACTTTCTCAACTGTTTACATTCATATCCATAAAAGAAACAAAATCTGATTAATGGAACTACCCTGGTAGTTTTCATATTAACTGATCAAATCCCCCTTTCTAGACATGAATGTCATAACATAAGTTAAATGTATATTTTACAAAGTTGTCATGATTTTTATGATGGAATTGGGGTCACTAATGAGTTTCAGTTCCATTTGACCTGCATAAGTGTAGAAACAGCCTTTTACAATACTTTCTCTGTATTTATCCATATCTTCAGTGTGTTTAAACAAGTAGTTGAAATAACAGCCACAGTGAAATAAAAAACCCAGCAGGGGCAAAAATGCACCAGATTAGCAGGTTACATTTATGCTAAGTGATTTTCCATATATTCAGATTGATACACACTCTCTAAATCAAATAAGATATTTCAGGAATCTTGAAAAATTAATCAGCTTTCAGAATTTGGTTCTCAGAGGATAAATGGAGAGTTAAAAGTCCAGCCACATCTTCAGATTTCATTTATGCTGTCATAGTGTACTGTAACTATTGAAATAAGCTATGATGAGCCAATGCATTTTCTGAAAAGAATGAAAATAATATGATTCTCAGAATTATGTATAAGACACACTTTTGGAGTGGGAAGATGTGAAAGACCTGTGGATCACAATAAAAAAAAAAAGAGCAGGGATATTAAATATTTCTGTGATTTGAATATGAAAAATGGAATGAAGTGGGAGCTTCTAGGAATGACAGTATTAAGGAATAGCTCCCATTAAATTAAATTCTATCTGGCTTATTTCTCAGAGCAGGGATGAACAGTGAATTTTCTATAGGTAGGAGGAGATGAACAATATTTTAAAAGCCTTGTAATGTGTTTATTTCTGTTCTGGTAAAATGTCAGCATTAAAAAAGACCTCTGACTGTAGAAAAGGTTATTTAAAAATATAGCTGTACCTTTTGTGCCTCTGCAAGATCACGATTGGGTAAATACATTTTAGACACCAGTCCCCAAATTCCATGCAAAGATAGGAAACGTGAGGTATAGCATTTTGTATCCAAGCCTTTGTTTAGGAAAAGATGATTGTTCATAACACTCCATAATTGGTTTAAAGACTGATATGGAATAGGGAAATGAAATAAAATACCAGCCTGTTCACCACAGACAGTACAAAAATGTTAAGGAACTACTGTGAAAGAGGTGATTAAGCAGTTTGTATCAGAAAACCTGTACAGCCATGTAAGATAGGCAGTTGATCCCACAAGTTCAGATAACAGATGCTTTAAAAGGTTTGAAGTTGAAAAATGAAGGAAATGAGATGGAAAGTACAATGGCCTTTAAAGGATTTTAACAGAGTTATTTTTAAATTGAGTTGTAAAATTGTTGACTGTAAGACAATGCATTTGCTAAGCATGAACAGGATTATGGAGACCTTACCTTTCTCTAAAAAATCACAAACCCTTACAACAGAGCTAAAAATATTTTTTTAAAAATTTATTTTTTAGTAATAGGTGTCTCTAGTTCTACAAATTTAATCTAAAACCAGGGAGTTTTATCACTCCACTGAGAGACTGGGAGAGTTTGAAAGTGGATCCACATGTTACCTTTTGAGGATACAAGGTGGCTAAGCATAATTTGTGAAAATGGTAATTAGTACAGACTTTCCTTATTCTCAATGACAATCTGATGTGTGCTGGAGCACAGTCAGGTACACAGACACAGCAGCACTTTGGGATCTCTGCCTAAGTGCAGAATATGGGATGTTGTCCTCAATGCTGTTACATCCAAGGTTTGCAAAGTCGTATAACTCAGGATCCTGCCTGGCCAGCTCTGCCACAGCTCTGTGAGAGCTGTAAATTACTGCAGTGAGACAGTCTCCAAACCACTCTTATGGCTCTCAGATGAGCATCAAGAGTGCTTTCTTCCTATCTTCAGCAAGCAGATGAAAATTAGCGTTTTCTTTCATTAAGCATTTCTCCCTTTTTCCTTTCCTTTTTCCTTTCCTTTTTCCTTTCCTTTTTCCTTTCCTTTTTTCTTTCCTTTTTCCTTTCCTTTTCCTTTCCTTTTCCTTCTCCTTTTCCTTTCCTTCTTTCCTTTCCTTTTTCCTTTCCTTTTTCCTTTCCTTTTTCCTTTTCCTTTTTTTTCCTTTTCCTTTTCTTTTTTCCTTTTTCCTTTCCTTTTTCCTTTCTTTTTCCTTTCTTTTCCTTTCCTTTTTTCTTTCTTTTTCCTTGTCCTTTTTCCTTTCTTTTTCTTTCCTTTTTCCTTTCCTTTTTCCTTTCCTTTTTCCTTTCTTTTTCCTTTTTCCTTTCCTTTTTCTTTCTTTTTTCTTTCCTTTTTTTCCTTTCCTTTTTCCTTTCCTTTTTCCTTTCCTTTTTCCTTTCCTTTTTTCCTTTCCTTTTTCCTTTCCTTTTTCCTTTCCTTTTTCCTTTCCTTTTTCCTTTCCTTTTTCCTTTCCTTTTTTTCCTTTTTCCTTTCCTTTCCTTTCCTTTCCTTTCCTTTCCTTTCCTTTCCTTTCCTTTCCTTTCCTTTCCTTTCCTTTCCTTTCCTTTCCTTTCCTTTCCTTTCCTTTCCTTTCCTTTCCTTTCCTGTTCCTTTCCTTTCCTTTCCTTTCCTTCCTTTCCTTTCCTTCCTTCCCTTCCCTTCCCTTCCCTTCCCTTCCCTTCCCTTCCCTTCCCTTCCCTTCCCTTCCCTTCCCTTCCCTTCCCTTCCCTTCCCTTCCCTTCCTTCCCTTCCCTTCCCTTCTCTTTTTTCATACTTGTAAGAGGCTCTGACTGTAATCTCTTGATGGCTCACTGTGAGGGAATAGCTGTATTTATGGCTGAGAGTGAATCTTTAACAAAGAAATTGATAAAATACAGCTTTGACTGATTGACGAAGTAAATCTTGATCAAAATTTGAAAGAAGATATTAAACAAGACTAGAAAACAGTGAACAACCACCTAGTTACTGCATGAAGGCAAAATTCCTCTGGAAAGTGGAGTACATGATCATGAATCATCTCACTTCTGAGTAATGACAATAAAGTATTTTCCTAAAGAAAATCTTTCAGTATAAAAGAAACTGTACCCATAGGGACTGAGAAGCCTGCAGAGTTAGAGATTCTTCCATTGGGTTTAACCTAAATTTTTTGCTCACTGAAGGAATTTAGACAGCCTTGAAAAGCTGTGCTCAAGAGAAAAATGCTTTGCCTCTCTCAGGACTCCTTGAAACTTCCACTGGCACCTTTCAATTCCTTTCAAGTCTGTTCTTTAGGAGAATTTAAGGGTGCTTTTATACCAAGGGCACGTGGAGGCAGAAATTAAATAAATAATAGCCTAGATATTAGACTTTATGTTTTGTCAATGTATATTTATCATTTTGCAAAGGACTGGAGTGTTATTAATCAAATTTATTTGGGTCATAAAAGCCCTGATCAGAGAAGTGATTTGTCCCTGGCTGTCCAGCTGCAGAAACATAATCCAGGAGTCCTAAATATTGATGCCAAGAACATCCAATTTTGCATGTCTTTTATACCAGTTTTAAAAGTCTTCTGGCAGAAGATGAAAGGTGCTGTAAAAAATATTAAACTATACAATTAAAATCACCTTTTTCTAGTTCATATACAATAGTCTTGGATGGAGGTCCCAGCCTGCCAGATGTTCCATACTATGGGAGCTGTCTTCAATACTGCCTTGATTTTTTTTTAAAGAAATAGAGTATTTATTAGATTGTCATGTCCTTAAACTCCTGTAATTCAAGATTAAAAGTGCTGCACAGTCTCAAGGAACATCATGAGGTGTGAGGGTTGTATGAAAATTTATGAATGCCACATCATGTTTGAGCTCTGTCATATTCATTTAAACACGGAGTAAAGCCAATGTATTGTTATAAATACACACAAAGGGGAGGTTCTTTATAAAGAATAAATTTTTAAAGATGTGCATTATGCTAGATTTGAATGAGATCTCGATCTAGATTTGAATTAAATCTTCACTCTTAGACCAGGACTT